>NW_019213574.1:83834-145418 GCF_002532875.2 Varroa jacobsoni | reverse complement strand
AATATATATATCTTTTGGTAGTATTCTTTGTTTCATATTTATATTTACCGAGTTACCTGATTATAGTCATAAACTGTTTCAGAGCAATGGGGCTGATTCAACGGTGAAGTCATGTAAACTAGTGTCGTACACTCATCGCCTGGAACATATTACTGGAGACTTTGAAATCCCAAATGGAACGACTAAAGCCGCCTGGGTATCCATTTTTCATGTATGTTTTTCTTCCTGGTAATGACCTGGATGACTCTGGTAAAATTTGTTATTGATCCTGCTCTTATATAATTGCTAGAACCAGCATTATTTCCTCGTAAACATAGTACCTGGAGCAATTCTGCTTTGTGTGAAGGAAGATTTGAATATTAACTCACACTTAGATGAGTTTTAGCTCTACGAATTTGAGATCATTCTATCCCAGTTATATTATGAGACCTTGATATATAACAAACTACATTTACCGTATTTACAGCGGCGTAAAATTGAAGCAGCTGTCGACAGGCTAAGCGACCGTCTGGCAACGAAACTTAGTGCCGTTATCAGTGAAGCACTTATGATGATGTATCCATCAGTATATTTGGAATATTTTTCGATGAGGAAAAGTAAAAGTAAATAAATATGCTATAAATAGATAATTACCGTAGTAAGTACACCACTTAATCACAAAATGAACAAGTATCGATCGGGCATTATAATACACAGTACGAGTACTGATCAGGTTCCATATTTTTACATACAGAAGCAATCCAGCTCTTATTTATTTTACATTTTTCATCTAAGCACAAACAAATAATATCCCTGACTTCGATTTTAATTACGAGTCCACCAGTAGACAAGCTCCCTAAAAATCAAAGCATTGATACACGGGTAATTAGATATAGAAAATACAATGTTATCATAAATACAAATCGAATAAACCGAAAGGCAAAAGGCCACTGTTACATGCCTTCGTATATCGCACATCTTAACGATATATTTCTAATTTTTACGTCTGTTCATGATTTTAAGGAGAATGTCTTATTTAGTTAATGCTGGTTATACTTCATTAACCATGCCATACCGCATTACTTGTATCTTTACGATCGTTTAGAACGCGGGCTCGATCCAAGATTATGATAACCTTCACGTTTATGCCTGCAAACCTAATACACGATGTCGAACTTCGAATCTTGCCTATACAGCCATTGTGACTGCTTTCATCAGGAGATCTACGCGTCCCCGATAGGCAACAGTGGGTTCGACGAGGTGCCAAAGTGACTAAAAGGTTTATGCTTGAAAGATAACCTACGATATTGCTCAAAGTTTGACTATCTAACAGAGCAAATTTCGGAAAGAAACTATGGCTTCGACTAGAAATGGCACTTTTACTTCACTCCAAATGTTAAATTGACAAGCTCCACTAATAACGCCCATACTTAGCGCTTAATTGTACAATACTTACTAAATAGTCTTATTCCAAGGAATCGTATACCGCCCTGAATGAAAAATGTGTTAATCATTACCCATATCAAGGCAATAACCCTCTACCCAAAACTACATTTTTGTGCTTATGCTACTAGATCGGCTTAGCAATCGGCCGGAGTTACCTTATCTCGTACCGGCAGTCGTCTATTTCGACCTGAAATATGGGTGCGGTTCTTACATTGGGTCAAAAGCTCGTGGACCTATGATATGTCTTCCTGTTAACACTGTAGAAACATCTGAATTTCGAAGAAACTAGAAGTTGAAATTTCAATCCCAGAAAATGTCAAATATTTAGCAACCCCAAGCATAACGCTTTGGTTCTCGCAGGTAACGGAAAGTGTTCTAATATAATACAGTTTTTACTCTGGCAAAAAGTATATAGTAATATAACATGTACTGGTGGTAGAGCAATGCGGAAGTAGTTACTGGGCTTTTACAAGCACATCTGGCGAACTCCAAAATTGAGTAGCCTTGAACTATGCGCTGTCAATAGACGAAGCCTTCTAGAAGTTTGAGAGTAAGTATTAGTTATAAGTGTCTTTAGACAAAGGAATATGTGTTACTCTCGCAAATCAATGCTTAGTGGCAACGTCTTCGCTCGGTGAAAACCACAGCGCCGCGAAAATCAATCGAAGTTTGGAGAAAATATTAGGCAAAAAGGTTTATATCAAAAGCAACCGTTTCAAGAATAGAAATTTGAGTGTTGAAGACCAGCAAGGGGTAGCCGGATCTTGGAACCCTACGTACAAGAACGTATCGCTATAATCGAAGAGGCCTTTCATGAAAACAAAGCTTAGGGCCCAAGAGCTTTGTCGGCCAAAACGGATATGTATTCTCACATGTTACAGAACTATAATCCAAATACAACAAACCCAAAAAATAAAAACTCTTTGTGAATTAGCTCTAGGTCAGTTAGAAACGCGTGTGGTGTATTCACTGGCGGTCTCCAGAAGTTTTTCGCCAAAACCTGCCTGAAGCATAAGGTCGCCGTAGATGAGATCGTTTAATCTCTATCGGTAGTCGAAGAAGAACAAGGCGAGAAAATGACGTTGCGATCTGGCTACTTGTCGTCAAGTGACCTCAAGACCTGCTTGTCATGTTGCAACCACCTACTAGATTCAGCAAAATGATGATATTGAAGGTTGGCTTCATTCTGTTCACTTTGCTGATTTAGGTTGGTATCATTACGGGAGTCTTCATACCAAAAGGTCACACATAGCAAATGTAAGGCTGTTCGAAAAATTGGGAAAGAGTAACAATTAAAAATCATTGTTCAGTCCCAACTACTTCAAACTATATTTAATTACAAACTCTGGCGGATTCGCTTGTAACATCCAACTGGATTTTTTCGGAATTATTTTCACAAATATGTTGAAAGTCTCTGTCTGTAACTATTTATAACTTAAAACAACATACTATCCAGATACAACTGTCCTGAATTGTTCGATGCGTTGTTGATGTAAATAGTACATTCGCTATCTAATTAAAAATACAGTTTCGTGTAAAAAAAAAAAAAAAAACAGGTGCATGTAAGACTTTACGGAAATTATACGTTCTATCTGTTTTTAATGTATTCAAATATTTTGTTTCACATGGATGCTTAATAACAGTTTGCAGCTCTACGAACGCTTACAATATGACATCCAAACGCCTCCATCATATTGCGATGTTAACAAATTTGCCTAGAAAACGCGAAAACATGTAAGATGGTCTATGTTTGAAACCCAGCATAGAGAAACTTCGCTTTTTGTTGGAAACGATAATTTGTTTAGAGTCGCACTTTATGGCAACGCCGAGCTTACAAGTCAAGTTAATCGCATGACTTCTGATTGATCTGTGCTTAAAAATTGAATTTCCCGTAAAATTATGCGTGAGTGCGAAAAAATTTTTTATCAATATCATTAAAATTCAAATTGGTTCCATATGGTTAAGATTTTTCTTTAAACGTTCGTCTACCGGTGAACTCAATCTTTGAGGTTAATCCCCTCCAAATCGAACTTACATTATAACAGCTTTCTGACGTCCGCCTGCGTTATTGTTCAGGTGGGAAGGTGCCGATTAGTGGCCTTTGTTCTATCCCATCTTTAATCGCGTTTGGTCGAAGGCCGACAAGCCACGACTAGAACACATAAACTTAACGATCCATGTCGAACTATAAACCCGTGAGTTAGTTACGCCGGAAGACGGCAGACAATTACTTTGCAAGTCTCTCCTCACCCCCCCGCCGCCTCCACTCTTCCGCTAACAGTCCAGCTGGCTTACTGGCCGGTCACCAAATCCACAAGACCCGTAAAAGGCAATGAAAAAGGTGTTTTTTGCAAAAGACAACAGAAGGCGAGCTGTTGTCTCTTGTGATGAAATCAATATTAATTTCGTACTGGCTATTTTTATGGAGAAACACACCGTTTGATCTTTTGTGTTCGGTAATAAAGAAAGAAAGAAAGAATTAGAAAAAGGTATTTTTTTTATAATGGTATATGCAGGTGTATCAGGTTTTTGTATACTTCGATTTGTGTTCTGAATGTCTTGGGTGCACTTCGACGCAATAGAATTGGAAAATCTCAGGACTCAGGAGGACAATAAGGATAAATTTAAAAAAGATGCCAAATCAAAATAACTGGCACAGCTATGGCGCTTCTATTATTTATATTATATATTTTATATATATTATATATTACTAAAACACATTTAGCTAAAACACGTGAAATTGTGTTTGAGAAAGCTCTAAGATAACTAAATTTGAAATTTACTTCCAGATAAGAAAGTTCGAAATGCGATCGACGTGTCTTTTTCGCATGCACAGAATTAAAACCACACAAAACTAGGTCAGAAAGTAGTGTGTATGAATTTGTCCAGCTGAATTAGCAAACTATCCTTAAGTTACTTAAATATACCAACAAGAACTGAACTAAAGCAACTTGCATTACGACAGAAACACGAAAAGCTTTATTACGGGCAACTTACATTGGCCTATCAAACAAGAAAAGCAGAAGCAGGTCTTTATTATAAAGTTGCATGAAAAAAATAGTATTTGATAAGTTCGTCCACAGTATACAAATCATAATTTTCTCCGAACTGCTCGAATTTCGATACGTTATTATTATGCCGGTCTATCCGCCTCATTGGACGCAACCGCAATTTTCCATTTCGTTGTAGACGTGCGCATGTTCTATCGTATTCTAGTCCATCGTGTCTCTAATAATCTTGCTTTAGTAACCCCAAGACGGCGCCTGGAATTCCCTCACTGTCTATAGCCCTCTTGGGAGGAAGAAACGTCAGTTAACGTCTGTCCTGTTCCCGACTATTTTGTTAACTTATCGAATGTGCTGAAAGGTAAACTCATGCATAGAAGAGTGTCGACATAAAGAGAGATCATTCTGCTGGCATAGTGGACTCAGGGTTTCCTTTGGCCGATTCTTAAGTGTCGGAAGTGCCTGCGGCTTCTGGCTGTTAAAACATTTAGGACACGGCTGAAGGATATACGGGGCACACGCTCAGCCTCGTAGCCATGAATTTTCCACATGCACCCACATCGCTGTACATATCGGTAATGTATCTTTTCACTTCTAAAAGAAGTTTCTTGTTGACGTATCTTGCATCCCGCACCTAGTACAATGCATTGCTTATTTAAATACGCATTAGGTATTATGGGCTACTACATTCCAGATCATTTCGAACCTATTATGATTGTAAGAGAAGCTGGACCCAGGTACATATGTATCAGTACTACTGCATATACAATAAAGTAAAAATCTTACACGAAATTTCCTTGGCTGTTTTCTTTAGTTTGTTGTAAATACGTCGAAATGCTTGAAAAGTGTAGTCAGTTCCGCACAGTAGAAAATAATCAGACCAGAAATCGTAGAGGCTACACAAATTTTTTCTATAACTAATTGCTCAATACATACCTACCTATATCCTATTTGTCAGGCTACTAGATGATGGTGTCAGTGTTTTGGAACTGGAACCCACTTTACCCAAGTCATGCAGTTAAATTATTGCCTGAGTAGATAAGTACTAAGGTGGAAGACTGGAAGCATGTCCCATTTCAAGTATGTGGGTGCGTCCTGAAAAATTAGACTCGTACGTACATTTCTTCCATTTTATTTCTTGTTCCAAAGCCCATCGCCGTTGACCGTAAAAAATAATAAGGCTTTGTTTTTGCTTGCCGCCGACAAGGAAAGAAAGATTACACTTCCGACGAAATCCCCTTGGCTTCTTCCATTTGTTTTCATCTACTTGAGCGTCTAGGGCACACAAAAAAGTAGCCGATGAAACCTTGAAGACATGATTCTTCCGTTTCTGCACCGGCCGAGATCTCGTTGCTGATGATGTCCAGACATAGTGCAGATGTAAACCTTTCTCGAATGCATATACTTTACATGAAAAAAAAAGGTTCAAAATTATTTCCATTTATGGCATACGATCATTGTTACAAATATGCAAAAGTGCATATTATACGTGTAGCACATAAATGCTTCTTAAAGCCAATCTGGTTTTAGGACCTTAACAGTAAGACAGCGTTGTTAGGTCTCGTTGTTGGCCTAGATCACGTTTGACTTCTAAGCACGCGTTATGCTTCAATATATTGTTTTTATTACTGAAACGGTAATTTTATGAAAAGTAAGTTCCGACATTGAGAGCGGGTTGTTGCCGATATAAATCGTCGATCATCCAGCAACAACTACTTTTAATAGCATAACCAGATACGTTACATTTTGGTCGCCCAGCCTCAAACGCTTAGTCCTGAAATCATTTTTTCGTATTTTTCAGCTTCGGAATATTTTTCTCAAGCAAAAGCTGGTTATTGTTAAAAGGATAATTGGGTTCTGCTCTTGGTGTCAGGAGAAGGTTTTGCATTGTCTATGCGATTTTCTTTGTAGTTGCGAAATGTATATCTTTCTAACTTACAGCTGTAGTGTATCAACTTCTCTACATTAAAATTATAACCTTGTTGTAAAACGAATGAAGTTCCTCACAGAGTAAGATCGAAATTTTTTTTACCCTTTTTTCTTATCACGACTCTCACTAAAACGTGCACTTGATAACGTCCCGCTTACGTTATTGTCTCGGCATTTAAGCTTTTTCATCGAAGATCATAGCGCTGCACCTTCCATAAAAGGCTGTGTCATGAATTCGAGCATGGACTGCACACCAAAAGACGCTTCTTCAGTAGGTACAGGGTTCACCAACAGTGGGTCGAATAAACGCTGTTGTACTCTTGACACTTCAGCGACATATTACCTTGGTGCAGGTTAGCAGCTGCACTCTTGCTGTGCATATCTTTTCGATGCGTTGCCCACGCCTGTCGCTTGCGAGAGCTCGGTAGGAAAGCCGTTGAGTCCGCCGGTTTGGGCCGACACACCGATCAAACAGAAGACAAGCATCAAATGGTCGGTATGGGGGCGGAAATATTCAGGGAGCTAGCGGCGCATTACGTCACATTAGGCTGGCAGAAGATTTAGGATAGAACTTCATTTATGTCGTTCCTTTTTTTAATGCATCTCTCGAGCGACTTGTGATTTGAGTTATATCTACATGTTTAAGAAGCTGTGGGCAGTCTGGTGATGATCAATGATTGCGTGTGGCAAGTACGTTTGTTTGTAGAAGTATGATCGGTAAAAATTCACGTACGAGAAAACACTAATTGTGCAGCTGTATAAACTTGTGTGCACATATTCGCGTCGTAGAGTGAGTACGCAAAATGAACTGTTATTTGTCTGAATAGCAAGGTCCTGAATGTTGCCTTTGAAAGATGTATAAAAAAAAACTACCTTCATCGCCAAACTTTATCTTACCAAAACGTCATCAAAATTTTACGCTTATTTGTAAAAGCAATAACTTTTTCAAGAATTGGTAGTTTAAATAGCACGGCTGGAATTGGCAAACAATAAGTGTCAAAATTGTATATATTTCACTGAACAATTAATCCTGAGATCCCTGAAGGATTAGCTAGAAGCAATAAAAATATTTAGTTTCATCGTTTTTTACCGTTGCACTGCATAGAGCACTTAAGCACTTACAAGAAAGCTCAAACTTTCCGAACCCGTATCACGCTTTCATCATGTCATTCAGAGATTTCGACACGCTTATAAAGCTGCTGCCCAAAATGAAAACTACTAAGCGCGTATCACCGGATGATACCATTAAAACTCTATTTCGTACCCTCAGTCAACAGAAAACAAAAATGTACGCATTGTGTATTCCCACCTCTGCTGCTAGCAAAAACACGATGCATCCATCCGTTGAAACAAAACACGTGTGTTGACAGATATGAATGCATTGATTTGCCGTTTATTTTAGTAAGAGAATTTTGTCATGGCTGCCTTTTCCCCATGACCCCTACACCGTTTAGCTAAACAGTAATAGGGAATCCATAATCCTACTCACGATACAACCACTACAGAACATTACGCCATGACGCACCGACGGGAAACGGTGATTGACGTCAGTCGTACGTCCACGGTTTTTTCCGCGACCGTTGATTACTCCGCCATAACGCGCTGCCAGCAAGATGAGGTGGTAGGCATGCCAATGCGAGTAGTGGTACAGAAATACATTACAATATAATCTCTTTGGGACACCTGTTTCTGGATAGGGTCGAAGGTAGCAAGAAGGATAAAGGAGGAATCGCGTTAGCCAGGCGACCGCGAGCGACGACCGGCCACTGAAGTCGGCTAAGTCGCTACTTAGTTGAAGAGCAGCAGCAGCTACGGGCAAACTTTGTTCCAGTGCTGTTATTGTTGCCTGGCACTCATCACTGCTTTGCTCGCGCATCTCAATTGGAAAGGGGTTCTGCTGTTTGCTCCGCGCCTTTTGCTATAACCAGTGATGGGGCAAAACATCTTAAAGACACCAAAAAGAATAGAGAACGGGAAAACCAGAGTAAACGGTATAAACAGAGCAAAACAGTAGTTGAGGAAGTAACCAGACGACAAGTCGCAAGTAAAGGAGACAGCACAAGACGGAGGAGGGAAACCAAGAGGAAAGTAAAAACATGGCTAGAGTAGAAAGGAACGGGGCCGACGCACGACTGAAGAAGCGAGCAACGACAGTAGGGGACCGAACAGAAAGAGTCGAGAAAGCTAACAGAGATACGCTAGATGAACGATGATGGCGCCACCGCAGGCCATTGCCTCTAAGTTAGTCATCTGCAACCATGTTAGTGAAGCCCCCAATGCGACTAGCTACTTCCAGGTTCTCCTACTGTTCATAACAAACGAATGTAACTTGTTCAGACGAGGCTAAGAGAAAAGCCTCTGAAATCAAATAGAAACATCTTTCTTTCTTAGCTTCTCACTCTTACTTTAGGACTGACTTGTTTTAGGCCTAGGTTCATTGCTAGCACAGACATTTGTAGACTAACACGGGCAACATAAGAAATGAGAAGGGCGGCAAGAACAGGCGTCTCTGGCGGAGTCGCCAAACACAACGGTAGAGCGGGCCAATGATACGAAAGGAACCGCAAAAAATGGCAGGCGTTTAACGCGAAAGTATTATTCTGCCTAGGTAAAATGTTCATATACAAATATATACATGTTTGTATGCTTTGTCATTTTGTGTACAGGTTTATAGTTATGCACCCTATTCGTATGCATGTGTATATATATATATAATGTATGGTAGATTATATATGGCGTTGTGTGAATAAGTATACCGCCCTCTGGCTAAAGATGTGGCTGCTAAAGTTTCGACAAACGTAAGAACTGCTGGTTGGCAAATACAATAACGGTTACTATTACGAGAGGCACAACTGAGAGCACCGGGGTGGGGGGCGGGGGCGCTGTAATAGTTGTATAGAGGGGTATTAGCTGATGCTCACAATGGCGCTATATGGTTGCGGCAATCTGTGCAGGCAGAACTGACTGCTGCGGTCCAATGCTTCGCACATGTTATTTGTGTGTGTCAAGCTAGGTGTCTACATATCCTGCTGTGCCTCTGCGTGCCTCTCTTTGTGTCTGTGGAAGCGTCAGGTCTAAATGGACTTCTTCGTGTCTGTTGTACTGAGGCCATCTCGTTGTTTATAGGAGTATGGGGGTTTGATGTCAAGGGGGTAGAGGGGTCTTATCATACTAAAGCAGGAACACATCCGACGACAAGGACATTAACAAGGCGAAAGCTAAAAGACACGAATAGGGGTAGAAGTACGATGGCTAAGGGAGCGCAACGGACTTGCTGTTGACGCTCACTATGCTCTAAGTAAGACTAGAAGCTGCATTTGCAATGACAGCTGATTGCGCGTACGTAGGTATAGTACACAATGTCTGGAAAGCGCTTTTTCATTACTCTACCCGTTCCAGCCATTTACATTGTAGCTCAGTAGATGTTGTCCTATGTCGACGACAAACATGAACACATACAGAGTGTCCCAATGTATCTGTAGAATTTTGAGCTACGCTATAAGGAAGCAGGAAAAATCGTGAGACGGGATATGCTGCACGTAAAATTAGGGATTTCCGTTTTATCAGGATACTATATCATTAATTGAGGTAGGGGCATACAGAATTAGCATATTTCACACGGGACCGCTGACTTACTCCACAGATGGTGATTGGTTTGAAAATTAAATTCTGTCTAAAAGGTAACCATTTTTGGTGCTAGCGTGGCTGTTTTCTTCACTAACTAACCAAAAATGCCGATTTGATCAATTTTAGATATTGGTGCATGCTCCTAACAACTGTTTCTTTAAACAATTACTTTTTGCACGTTTCTTATTGTGTTCCTCTTCGTTAGCATGCGAATGGATGCTTCTTGATATGGATAACAAGATAATTGTCGTATCACAAAAAAACATTTATCAGCTTAGGTAAACGAGTATCGAATAAATTGAACCTTTTCTCAGCTCGAGCTAGTTGAGCTTCGACCCGAAGCGCCCCACAACTGCGTACGTGCAATTGGCTTCGTAACTACGCAATCTCTATATGGGTCCTTGCAGAATTCTTAGCACATTTGTACTGGCGATAGGCCATAAGCTGACTGTAGACACATTGCAATACATACTGAAGGCATCGACGATTTTAAAGTGCTCCTAAAAACCGAGAAAAAAACTATAAAATAATTGTACAAACCTATACGCAGTGTGAACAACTATACAAATGCTAATAACGCCAGTAAATCGTCCATAAATACTTAGAGTAATTTACTTTAATAAATGACTCTGATCTATCCCATTAAAAGCACTTTTCTGATTAAAACACGTACTGTAGAGGTGTTATCTATGTTGTGTATATAGTCGTGCTAAACTTCGTGCTACAGAACGTTGAGGAGCGGGTTTTTGTTTCCTTCTCACACACAGGAAAGAAGGTACTCGTTCTATAGATTAGGAATAATGCCATTAGCATCTGGATATCCAGACTACACAATGATTCAGCAAAAGATACACCGAGTAAAGGCCTCATTGAAAATAGGTAGAATCTTATCGGAACAACTCTGCATCGTTGGGCTTCAGGCTATTCGGGAAATCACGAATGTTCCGATTTCAGTGAATCAAGTGGGATCAGAGGAGTAAATACGATATAAAAACAGTATAAATATCACACTGATAAATAAACTAGACGAGCAATTTCAACCCCTTTAAAACATGGTTGACTGCACATAATCAAAGGCGCAAGATAGGTATAGTAGTGGTGCACTTGCTTTTATAGTTAATGTAGATGCAAAATTTAAGTAACTGTAGCATCACCTTGTGCTCAAGGATCAAGAGCGCACTATCGAATTTTTCGATGCAACTTCAATCAAATCAAATGTCCCTGATTCATCCCAAAATGATTCTTAAGCCAGATACCCGTTTAAAGGACTGCGACTATCAGACAACGCGTAGTTTATAAACGCATTTACCATCTTCATTAGTGCCTTACTCCACATATTTTAAGGCACCAACTTATACTATGTGCAGCATGGTGAGTATCCGATGAAATAGTTCGACCGATTCTTTCTTTCCTTATCAGCCGTGTGCGTTCGCGTCCCTTATTCATATTATTATACTCAAGTCCATTATCTTTGTCTATCTATAAGCATTATCAGCTCTCATTGTCGCAGCGCATAAAGGGCTGAGCGGTCTGAGTCTTAATAGGGCGACTAATTTTAATGACTGGCAAATGCAGCGGCCGCGGGGGGGTCCACTGACCCGATTCACGGGCCCAGAAAAAAAGTTCTATTTAGTCAAGCAGCTACCCACCCCTTTTTCTGATCCGCCTCCTAACGCGCTGGCTACGGCCGCCATCGCGAGCCGCCTCGAAAGCAGGCCGTCCTGCCGTGCGACCGTAGCGCGGCTGTGTGTCCTTCCGGTCGATGCTTTAACGCTGACTAACTCTATAGCATTTATAGAACTGGTTCAGTTTTCCTCGTTTTCACACGTTTTGTCCGTCGATGGAGTCTCGTTTCGCCGGTCCGTCCACCGCTGAGATCGTTGGGCAGCGCCTGTCTGACGAGCCGAACACAATGGAGCTATGGTCATTATTTCCGAGAACCACAGACCGGTCCAACTGACCAGGAGCCAAAAGCACGATTCGCCGTTAAAGCCGGCTTGCCGCGCTGTTACCCCTTTGTCCGCGTTGCCAGAAAGATCCTGCATTTTATCCTCAGTAAGACCGGTCTAATCAGGTCTGAGAAAAATAAAGATAGAAAACAGTGAAGGGGTCAGCTTCTTCCAAAAAGAGAAAATGACCGGCAAGCAGTTATTAGAGTGCTTAAATGAGAAAGTCAGCAACCCAGCCCGCCGAACAGGAGCACTCCCAATAGCGGCGCGACCGACTGCACTGACAGGATCTGCGGCCTCGGAGCCACAAGAGCTGCTCAGTATGGGGTGTTGAAAAAAGAAAAACCGGGCGGAAGCAGAACTTAGTTGATGAAAGGAAAAGGTCACTTTTCAAAAATATTATCTTTACCCTTTTCCATTTTTCCTCACCTGCTCGCCGTTATGTTTTTCTCAAGCTAAAACGACAATACGCACTCTTAGTGAAGAGCTGACTTAAAAAGCTGAAGATTGCTTTTTATTGTACTTTAAACAACTAGTATCACATATAGGCATGATGTGGGTACATGCAGACGTTCTTTGTCCTCTGCAGCAGTAGTCAACCGGCGATGACAGAACTGCAAGGAGTGCTAAACAAGGGACAGGCAATACGTAAGACTCTTGGAAGAAGAATAATTCGGGTTTAGTGAGTTTGCCAATTTCACACAAAACGCCCCCAGGTACCACTGACGCATGGGCATCACACATTGCTTAATCCACCCAGAAAAAAGAAGATGTTTTTAAGCGTTTGCATGACACACTGAGACATACTGTTTTCAAATTGTTACGGAATTCATCGTTTTAGGCCGGGAAGGCCATAGGCAGACAGGCTAAGCGCATCTGTGTAAGTGTATAATGATGAAGAGTATGCCGGCGCATTTGTGTGGGTTTTCAGTTTAGGTCAAAAACTGTATAAAATAAGATCGTCTTATGTGGGCAGTTTATTACAGAAACCGGTAGTTAAGCTGAGGTACCCAGGCAATTCGGCCAATTATCGAATATAGTTCAAATCCTTAGACATCTACGAAAATGTTTTAAAGGGCTATTACGTTTCTTTTCATTTCGAAATACATTTCTTTTCAAACAAATTGAATTAGAGATGTATTTCGATAAAAAGAATCTTAATGAATTTGGCTGTCAATCGGACGCTAGTTCTATCAATGTAACTCATTAGGTGTTTAATTTTGTCCGCGGGTTTTACGTTGTAGCTCGTTAAAGTTTGCTTCAAACTAATCAGGTGTGTTATGAAAATATGGCCTAAAGCTGAAAATTTGATTCCGCAGGCCAAGGCTCTATTTTTCTATTCGGGCACTATTATACGCACAGGATGATATGTTTATTTGTTATAAGTGAATTAATATCACTAGATCTATGAAACAAAGTATAAAAAATTCAATTGAACAGAACCAGTCAAACATCGTCTTTTGTAGAACTCGAACGCTTTTATACGGACCATCCTGAAAGGAGGACCAGAATAACGTAGTTAAATGGCGATTGCATATTTTCACAATCCAGTTGGGTCGCAGGTTGTTTGTTACGGATGATTATGGGTATAGCCTTGAGTATATGTTTCAAATGTAGCGTCAAAAATGCTGATGGCAACCGTAAATGCTCTCCACTCCAGTTAACTGTCCGGCTCAAGAAAATCACAATGAACTCAGTAAAAGTACTCTTTTGCAGGGATATATCGCATTTGAAATTTACCAGTACGTGGTTTGCTCTACAACAAAAGAGCAGTTCAGACAGGTGCAAAATCGCAGGAGCGACACAGATCAAAGAAGTAGAAAGATAATATGAGATGGCCTTTTTATTTAAGGCCATTTCATATTATCTTGACGGCCTCAGCTTGAAGCGTTCACTGCCTTCATCTAAATGTATAAACAAACTAAAGAGGGCTCGCAGGGCAGCCATACGGTCACCAAATCACCTTTTTTTTTCGGCCAAATCATCGTATGGCCAATAACCTTGCTGCAAAAATGTCTTAGGTCACCGACATACTTCACCAAGTTGAACCTTTCTGAGGGAAACGCGTTGCAATAGAGACAAATGTTTCTTCTTGTTGTGGACATTTTTTCTGCCGCGGCGCTTTTACCCTAATTTTCTGTCAGGCCTTCGCCTGAACTCGAGCCCTGTAGTTGAAAAAATAATCACATGTCTGTCTATCACATCAGTATTTCGAACGATATTTGGACCTGGAAAAAGTTCGTTTCGCTTATTTTAGTAATATGTATTTGCTACGTTGTACATATCCGAAGACGTTTTACGATCGTACGCAAATGAGATCGTAGCTGAACACAGAAGCGGCTACATAGGGGTACGAATAGACACTATTGCTAGTTTTATTGTTCTATTTTAGTCAGGCCGAACTTCACTTGGGATAGCCTATCACCGAATCAGTAATCACTGTACCTACGAACGTTAGAAGAATGATGATCTAATTGACGAACGCAGTTACACACCAAGTTGATTCAGGCCGCAAAGGGCGTCCGTTTCAAGCAAGCTGAACACTCGTTAGGGACCGAACAAATAATGACGTCGAAACTGAATCCTATCATGACCTATCCCTTGGATCTATTTATCCTGTCATTTTGCAGCCAATAAAAATAAATCCTGAACATGCGCCATGCACAATGCGATCAATGTGCATTGATATACAGTTGCAACACTGTTGGCAGATCGCCACAACGCTGCAAAGATCATCAAGGATTCGTGAACACATTGGGCACGGAGGCCTTAAACGAGAGAAAAATACCTGAATGGTATTCGTTTAAGAACAAGGAGCGAGGAGGTAACCAGATGTCGGGACTCAAAGAACAACAAATGATGCATTAAAGCAGAGCTCAGAGTCTAAGGGCTCTGTCAACCAAAATTGTCATTTTACATGTACAAAATGGCGACCCCAACACTGTAAATGTGAGAACAAAGCAAAAATAGGTTCCCCGTGCAGGTCACTTGGAAATTAATGTAGTGTATTTCGCATACAGTTCGCAGAACTTCAATCAACATTAAGTCAGCGTAAAGCATATGGTCATTGCAGACGAGGCATGACTTAATTTCCAGCGAGGACTTAAAATCCGGGAGAACAAGGCATCGCCCTGAAGGCGCCCTTCGGGGTTGTGTCGAGTAGGTTCAAAGGTAAGGCGACGGTAGCGCTTGCAGTAAGCATCAAGGTGCCGCCGAAAACAGAACTATGAATACAGCCGGCTATCTGGAATTCCTCAAAAGAGACCTGAACCATTGACCGCAATTGAAAGTGCATAGTCTGGTTATTTGATAACAACGCCGAACCTCATTGCAGTGTCTTCATTATCTTTTGTATAGAGCAAAAGAATATTCAACGCTAGTTTCAACTCGCTTATTCTTTGGATCTAAGCCTGTGTGCTTACGGAGCCGCCTATACCTTAAAAAGAACGACTGTTGGGAAAATATGTCATTATTGATTTACCCCGAGCAACCATAAATAGAGAAATTACATAATCCTACGCAGGTACAAGGCTGTCCAGGAATTACCAGAGCAGTGAGAGAAATATGTAGAAAAAAATTTAAAGGAAGTATCTCTAACGTTGAATTTCAAAATGCGTCTGATTTGAATATGTATATGTACTATTAGCAAATAAGGTCCCATAACAACGTTCCGCTTGTTAAACGTAATGAGAAACTTTTATGCCAGTTAGCTTTTTTAAGGTAAAAAGGTACCATAGGGCTGTGTAGAGTCTGTCAATACTTCAAGTAACTATAAAAGTCAATGAAATAAACTTTTTTCCAAGGAAAGTTTGAGGTGTTGCAGAATCAATTGTTGTTAAGCGCCTAATGTTCGGTTACAAGGTGGGTCGCAAATCTCCCGATAAATTGAACGTTAAACCTATCTGACTTCAGCGAATCGTCCAGCAGTGAAACAAAATACTTAAGTTTTATTTAGTGACACCAAACGCTTTCAATATTATAAAAAAAGGCTAGTCAATATAAGAAACAATGGTAAATACTAGCATAAAACATTAAAAAATATGCACATGTTTATTTATTGGCTTATACGAATACTAATTGCGCTTTTTCTTCCAAATATTCGCTTTTCCTTTATACTCTCACGTTTTGTTTACTTTCGTCTCGAGTTTAAACTCCAAAAATAAGTTTTCTAATTGAAAAAGCGTTTAGACCCAGTATATTTAGTTGTTTTACGGGGATCAAAAAGCTACCGGTGAAGCCCATAATATTTTTTCCATGTACAACGGTAATTGACAAGATTGCTTGGGTCCCTTAGGTTTTCTAAATTCCAGGATCTAAGGCACCCTATTCATCCGAAGTCGATGAATATCTCAAATGATAAACAATCTGCTTATTGATTCGAAGACAACCCGCTGCTTCCTTCTTGATATACTTAAAGAGCTAAAGCCACTGATTGCCTTCTGCTTTTATTTGCCATTAGTAAAAAGTATCTGTGCGACTTCTATGACATAAGACGTGTAACCGAGGCCTTCATGTGACATCGTGACCCCACATACATCAAATCACCTATCCAATAACAAGATTTGAGCAAAAATTTCATGGAAATGCATTTCTGGGTGGCATTTACTAAGTTTGGAGTCCGTATTGTTTTTTTGTCTGTTGTGGATCTTCTGTTGAACTCGGCTGGAACCTGCCTCTGGTACTCCTACAGCCTCATATTCGTTCTCAGTGTTTTGGATTGTCAAATTGAGGTGATGCAAAAAGCTTATTTACTGCCTTGTTGACGGGTCGTTCCGCGCAAAGAAACTGGATAATTGGCGGAGACGCTAGGGGTGTTCAATAAGGTACTACCAGATAGATCTATTTCTCGCGTCGTTAGTTGAAAAGCAAAATGTCCTAACCTTTTCCCAACTGAGTAGAGTTCAGAGACCATAATAGCGCAGCAAATCTATCATAGTTCCTAAAACCATTGCAAGCAAAATTATCATTCATAGCTATGCTTGACGTAAATGCGGCACATCTGCCTCCCTTCTTAAATAATTGTATATAACTATATGCTACACGGTGCTTGTTTTATGTGCCAAACACCCACTTATGTAATAAAAGTGACTTAAATTAATTTGAGTTGAATTCATTTAACTGTTTTTTTGTTAAAGTCCGATATAGAGGCTGTTTTTCGTCATGGCTGCAATGTTGTTTACGTTCACCTTAGAACAAATCTCTTTCACCAATACACAGGATTGCGATGGTATCAACAAACGAAATCCAGTTTAATAATATTTGTCTAAAAAATGGCTGTAGACAGTATCAAATCAGTAGTTCAAAAAATTGGACCTCAGTTCCGTTTTCCTTGAGAGTTCACACACACTTTTAAACTGTTTAATGTGATTCTTTTTACCATAGCGTACGGCGCCTATATCTTTCGAATAAATTTGGTAGGCTATTTATCGTAGTAGACATGCATTCATTCGCTACTTCTGATACGAGAAAAAAAGTTTACTCTTCTGAAACTAAATAACAAACTCGTTAGGCGAAACGGGATGCAAACTTTTTGAAATTTAAGCGAGGATAGGCCGTTACCTAGTCTATTTGTGTTGGGTGAAGCGTCAACGAAATTTGAAATTTCATTTTTTGCCTACAATCAGCCGTCGACGTTATCGCCAGCTTTCATGTGGCCTCATGGATCAGAGATAGATAGTTTCTATAAGGCGAAAGGGAAAAATCTAAATAGGGTTTAACACTGAAAAGCTTAAAAATGTATCAAAAGGGACTTTGCAAGTCATCAACACGCCTGGATCTTTTTATACAAACATTAAGGGTCTTTTCATAAAAGAACGTGTCAGCCACCAATCACGTCGTCTTGCTAAGCTCGAAGGTAAGTTTTTTTTTTTAGAGATGTTACGTTTTTTGTACTTTTTGAATTTTCGGCGTTTTTGGTAATCATTTGGTTTTTTCGCCTGTTATCCAGTCAAAGTGAACCTCGTTAGAATTTTTGTTAAATGGAACGTATTCAAAACACACTACAGAGAGTTGACATCTCGCTTGATTCAGGTTACTATTGAAAGAGTTTGTTCTGAATAACAGAAGGAATATTTAGAGGATGATTAATGGGTTGTGTTAATTCCCGATTGAAACAGGCTAATGGTAATTATACTAAATTATCAACAGCCACGTGGAAAAAAGAATACCTCTTTCTGTTTAGATACAGTCTTAAAAATAATTTCGAGTTTAAATGTCGCACCCCATATAACGTAAAGCATTGGGGAACCAAGTCGGCAAATTGACAAAAGGCGGTTAACAGACAAAAGCGGGTAACTGAAATACACCTAGTACGATTGAGCTAGACAATGTCTCATTGTTGTCGGCGGTGGCGGCCGGTGCCTGCGAATATAATAAACCGCTGAACCGAAGCTGCCTGTGGTTAGCGGAACTAGAGAAGACGCTGTGTGCCCGCCTTCACTTGACGTGACATGCCCCGCGGGCGTCATCCAACGAGGATATTTATCGCTCACGCACACAGATTGCCACAGCCTTTCAGCTAACAGCAGCCGCTAAACGGTACCACGCACATCAATGAACCACACGGACGATAAACTCGAGACGACGACGACGTCGCAGCAATGTGGTCGCGGTCTGCTGTCTGGCACCGTCATGGGATCAGAAAGCAGCTTAGGGATGCTATAACACCGGAAGAGCGACAGAGCCAAGCCACTTGTGATGCCTTCCACTGACCGATCGTTTGATTCGACCAATGAATGAAAATGACAACAACGAGGATAACGGAGAAGAAGCCACCAGCGCCCACTCCTACCAGCGCTGCTTCCGTTTTCAATTAGCTGCCACGTTTTAAGTGATAGAACTGGACACATACGGCGGAGAGGACGATTTAAGGGCGGAGGTGGAAAAGAGCGGATGCTTTTTAACGAAACGCGAAAGGTCGCCGCATAGAGATTTCTTTTGTCACACACATGCAGACGAAGACAGATTTGCTCTTTCTGAGGGATAATAGGCAGACGATGAATAGCGGATATCGCCGATAATTGGCATAGCCAAGTGGCGCATTTAAGCAGTCGGGCAGGGAGGGCGTAGATTCTAGCTGGTTTGGCGTAAACAAACAGCGGATTGGAAATGGCAGAGTTTAAGCTAAAACAGACAGATCCAACTTCATAGTCTGTGCGAAGAACATATATATGCGTATGATTGTATAGAGGTAGAGGAATATAAAATGGCTGTTTGACAGGCTGTACCCCGCTACGAGCTGTCCTGACGGGGCTTGGTCAGGTAATCACTTCTAAGGTGTCGGTTCCTGTTTATGGTTGAAGGCAGCGGTTGCCGTAACCGCGCATTATTCGCGCAACTCTTTTCCGTGAATGGCTCGAATCGTAGCGGATAAATCGCCTTCAACTATGCGAATAAAGTGTTTGAGAGTGCTTGCTTCCTTAATAATGGGGTCAATTAAAGGTCCAGGCTAGACGCGTGGACGGTATATTCAACTTCAACTTCGAACTGTTTCGGTTAAAAGTGCGCGTGGTTTGTAGTTACGCTGCCTCAAAACAGAATGCACGCTAACAATATGGGATTGCATTGAGTAAGCTAAAGTTGGACCGATCGTCATTTAATGGTTAGGCTTAGTCGTTTTCACAAGCTCTACACTATCTCTGTGAAAAAAACAAAAGCCAACATATCAGGTCCCACATGTTATTCGGATATTCATTACATGTGGCCAATACAGAGACCGTCATCATCTCTTAGTGTTTACATTGTATGTTTCGTTAACTTGTCTTTTAAAATTGAGACAAACTATTCGTATCCGCCTTTAAGGCACCTCATATATATCAATTGTTTAGCGTAACATACATGATACATCGCCTTGTTCATTATTGGCGTTTCTCACACAGGCCCGTTTTGCTGCCTCTACACCGAGTACAGTTACCCAACGAAATTGTACCACGAATCCCGTTCGGGGGATTCTTGTACGCGGAACACGGTTGCCCTTCGTTTAATCTTAATGATAAATAAGCCACAAAGCACAAGTCAGAACGGTCCGCCAGCATTAAAAGTCAAATCCCTTGCCAAGTATTTTCCTCCATTTCCTGATATCAGATCTTCTTTTTTTTTTTTCTCTTTGTCTCCAGAGTCTCTGTAATAAAGCATCGCAAAACGATATGTAGCTTAAGTCACCCTGTTCGTACTTCACGCAGGGCTCGCGAATGATATCACACAACAGCAATCACCGTCTCCAATTGCGCAACTGCATTCATAACAGTATCGACACGGTGCACTGACAATGAACTTCATCACAATTTGTACGACAGGAGCGAATCGCCGCTGGCGGGGTGCAAAACAGGCCCCAGCTGCCGTGTTGTCTCTGGGTGGTGCACACGGTTTCCCGCGATTTTCGGCTACTCGCGGATGATGCCGCGCAATGATCTTGGTATGCCCACAGGAGAGAGATGGCACACAAGCAATTCTTCTGGAACGCTGCCCCTAGCTGTTGCTGGGCGTGCTTATTTATTGAGATCCATAAAGTTTTATGACAGCATGTTGCAGGACGAAACAGAGCGCACTTCTACTGTTTAACTGAAGTGACCAAATGGCAGCAGCAACTGCCGCGGTGATAGTGGATGCTTGCCAAATCAACCAATGCTACTTTGATACGATTAGCCCCTTGAGAAACGTTGACCGTGACAGCGGCAGGGCGAAGCGGTATGTGAGAAGGCTATACTGTGGAAACGAGAAGAAACCAAGGTTTCATGTATGACCTGTTCTATATGCGCGTATATTGTGGCAGTGAAGTGACGCCATGAACTGGGGGTCGTGTATCTGATCATGGCATGACTTATTGGTTCGCGTCTTAATATCGATGGTGCGTCATTGTTTAGTTTTTACGAAATATGCACGGCGAACGCAAGGAAAATATACCTGTAACATCGCACTTCTAGAAGCTAAGAAAATGCCTTTGCTTCTTTTCAGACGCATTGTTGGATTTAAGGTCATTTAATACGCGTCTAGTTCGTAGACTCTCGAACGTAACTGTTATTAGTAATGGTCAGGAGATCAATGACATGAGAACCGTAGGGAGCTTTGTCTGTATAGTGCAAAAAACCGCACCGAAATAAGAATTAACTACATAAACAGTACAACTGTATACGGTGGAGAATATACACATTTGTTGTGCAGAATTTGCATGTTATACTTAGTGCTGATCCAACCTGGAAAATTCTTCCAGATAAACCACAAGATTTATTCTGATTTTGAGCGCATAAAGAGAACAACTCAAAACGCTGTGAGATTTCTAATTATCAATCTCCTCCTAAGCTTATCTCTAATAACTTAATCTGAAGATCATTAATGGCGTTGTATACTACAAGATCTCAAATCATTGTCATTGGCAAAGTCTGTTACTAAATAAATTGTGCTCCCTATAAAATACCATTAGCAGAATCGAAAAACGGTGTTTGCTGGTAGAAACTAGATCGTTGCTCGGTCTAAACCAAGTCTCCTGTATGCATTCGTGTATCGATATGGCGAATCGAACCTCGTGGACTAACTCCAGATTAACCACACTGATGGACCTATACGTGTGCCTCGATAGGGCTTGCTTCGTGAGCCCTAGTATTCGTAGCTGGGCGCAATACAACTCCAGTTTTACCACGCTATGGCTTTTGCCCTACATAGGTAACTCGATTGCAGAAATTACAGCGTAGATTAGGCATCGAAATCACACTTATGGCGTCCGGAGTTCGATCCTCAACTGCATTTTAGTGATTTTGATAAAAATTGAAGTTACTTTGACTTACGCCCTTACGTTTGATTAGCGTTAATATAGCTGTTACATTCCTTTATTTTGTATATTTATTATTTTAGCGATACACTCAAAATAAATTCTAGCTATGTTACACACGCTTCTTTGAAGTTCGGCGCTGAGAGGTTTCAGGTCATATAAGAAAGAATGAATGAATTGTATTTCAGTATCTTTCTATAATCTTTTGGGTAAAAGATTAGTTACATCATAATACTAGACTTCGTCGCTATGAAATGTATACTATGCCAAGCAAATCGTACTAAGATCCAAAAACATTTTATAAGTAAATGAATTTTCGATTTCTAATGTACAAAAACCAAGCTATACTACCATCACGAGATAGAAAGGATATTATTATTTTATTAACTAGACTCTGCATTCGTTACAGAGGCGAGCTCATAAACAAAAGTAGTCATTACCAAAGTTTCCTACATAATGACCACCATTATGACATTATTGAATATGTTTCGTGCGTTTTTGTGTTTTGCGTATTTTCGTTTGCCGCATTTTCGAAAAAAGGTTTGCTGCACCAAGCTTTATAGAGGAAATTTCTCACTGTTGTGTATTCAAGGTCAGCAATCGCTGCTGATACACATCCAGGACTTGCTTTAGCATCTTCGTTCACAGTGGCCCGGTCTACCTATCACCTGCGAAATACGTCTATCTCAATTCTATTCGCAGCCCAATAAGGTGGCAAACATGGCATATTGGTCAATAAGGAAGAGCTTACTGATTAGCCAACTGCACTGAGGCATCGTTCTGCTGTACTACCATGGGACAGTCGTGTGGCAAGGCACGTTTCTGTGGCTAGAGATTTCTAGGTTCGGGTCTATATGAAAGTGCAGGGAATAGAAGAGCGAAGGGGTGCAATAAAATCCGCCCCACCAGACTACAGATAAGCCTTATTCAACTGATGTTATTCGTCCAATACAGATACGTTATGCTGAAGTCGCATATGCATGATTCGGTACGTAGTCGTTGAGTGGAACAGATATCCTAATCTGATGGTGGTTTCCTACATTCGATACTAATGGTAGCAATACTGAATAAAGCAATACAGGGACGTGTAAAAGATAGTTGTAAAACCTATAAACTTTGCAAGTAACGATCGTTTTTATGAAGAAACAAGATTATGAAAAGGCGAGTGCAGCTGTCACTGCTGAAGGCTTTTACGTGGACGTGCGATACTAAGCGAGGGGTGACTTAAGGACTTACTATAGACTTTGTTTATTTGTGCCTTTCGAAGTCGATTTCCACAATTAATATGCGATGTATCAGGGTAAATATATGTAATCTTGCTTGATTTAAACAAAGCTTCAAATGTTTATTTGTCAAACGAGAATAAACCAAAAAAACATTATGATTCTACTGATCTTTTCAACGCGTACAGCAAGTAACGACGATCTTTTTTCGCAACGATATCAAGCGTGTATTTTATTGTTAGGAGAAATGTGTCAAGTTAAAGCCCAGTTTCCACTATAATAATCGTATAACTTCATCCTGTGCCATAAATCATTATTTTCCAGAAAAGCTCATATGAATAGCTACGGCATATGAAATGCTTCAACTCAATGAAAAAAATCATTTCTCACACGTCATGAGACATGCATCTACCACGCACATCATCTATAAAAATAGTCATTTTGTACTTGATTTAAAAATAATATACTGACTAAACGAAACATAACAGAGCCCAGAAACTTGTTCAGTAGCTAACCCGAAAGAGCAAAAACGATACTTATATACGTATACACACGGACGGACTGAGTAGTATCGTCGTCCTCCAGCCAGAACAATCAATCGACTCGTACGTTTAATTCTCGGTTCTTCATATCGATAAGTATTCTATTTTGTTTTGTCTCGTACCAATCTTATTCGCTATGCACCTTAACCACGATCATAGGGTGAAACGCTCTCATTAACGCACCTTTAATCATTTCTCAAGAAAATGCTTTACAGTCCACTCCGGCTTCAACCGTGGAACTGGTTTAGGTGACGTTATGGGTTGTTGGCAAGGGCGCCGTAGTAGGTGTCTCTCTTGTAGGCGGCTGTTGTTGTCCGGCATTGTTCGAGGTACTTGACGTTGCCGGCATAACCTGCCGTAAATTTGCTTGCAAATTTTATTAGCGTAAAGATCAGACTTCCTTCCTTCCAGCAAGTTCGTTAGGCTGCAGTGCCTCAATGTTGCGTTGCAGCTTGATCGGAATAGCTTTCTTCGTCATATTCACCGTAGTTTTGATCGTAAACGGAAGAGGAGTACCGAAGTAAGACAGGCTCTCGACCCTTTGACGTATTTACAGACAACAGCTCGGTGATGATTCAAATAGTTCGCTTCATTAAGCCGTTTGCCTACAAACGGCCTAAGGCGGTTTTCAAGTGATGAATAATACCGTGTCCTAAATATCTTTGGAGCAATCAGGCAATGAAACAGCTCGTTGTCTGTGGCGATAGTATTAACAGCCCCGTATCGACGATGAATTCGGAAGTAACTAGCGTTGCTTTTTACAGGTAGATTTTACTACTCTTCATGTCCTGCTTCTGTTCGGGTAAATTCTGAACCCGAACGGCTGCAGTAATCCATGGCCATTAGAGCGCAGAGGTGCGTTGAACTTGGGTCACGCAACCAGCTCATAAAATAAAGTATGGATATATCAAACAGCCCCTTGGAGAGGTTCAGAACATTGTAGGAAGCCAATGATCATTATCGGATTGGCCGGTGATCTCTTGGCTGACAAGGCACTTGCACGAAGCTCCCAAGTCTTAGCCCAAATCTCCGTCTTCCAAAAAACCGAGCCTGCAGCTGCTGAGCGATCTACGCCAGGCCCGAATGCCCCTGGTGATAGATAGCGAGCATCCCGTTTCCTAGATCTACCGGATACAACCTTTATACTTTTATTATTTTATTTTATTACGGATACTTTTAGTTTGCTGCGGCAGACCGGGCTGTTTTTGAGTATAAATTAGTCGACTTTCCTTTTGCCTTGAAGTAACCAAGCCAGCGAGGCAGCGCTGGACCAAGGCGGCGCTGGACCGAGGCAGCGACTTCGCGTTACAGGTTACGATCCCATTTCAGTACTTAATTTCAATGCCACATTCTAATAGCTAGAGGGTTCATGAAACTAGCTTAACATAGAAGTCACTCTTGTTTTTCTAATAAGCGTGTTGTTGCCCATAAGTACCGCTATCGAGCTCGCATTCAAATGTGATTAGTTTTCTTGACGGCTCAAAGTACAACTAGGCGTCGAGGCATAGATGAATAATACCATGTGAATTTTTGTTTAGTACTACGCCGCCTGGCATATGCTGTTACCCTTTCTTCGCCTACCCGTACTAGGTAAGGCAAGCGCTGAAACTGATGCAAATTGCGTCAGTCTGCACTGCTGTCTTCAACAACTCCTACGGGTGCCGTAATAGGCTGCTACAGGTGGATCTTTTTCACCCACCGGAAGTTTTTTGTTGAAAGGGATGTGTTGTCTTCAAGAGTTTATTTAACTGATAAACTAAACGAAATCGTCAACTAAACCCCCGGAGCACGCTACCGAATCCAAGAACTTTCTAAGTAATCAATCCGTCGACAAAAGCCCTATGAACTCTATCGTGTCTATATTTTTTGAGTCTGGGAAGATACCTTGCCAAAAAAACAAAAGTCCTGAGTCGACAGAAGCTCCTGCGTTGTAATCGAGCACTTCCATGTGTCAAAATAAAGTATGGTCAAGCTTAGTGAAGACAGTACTCATCAGAGGTGAATTAGGTGTTCTGTGACGTCTTATGGAGTGATAAATATGCTCACAGGAGGCAAGTTAAATACCCCATCTACCTACGTAAAGGAATCCGGGAAGACGACAATAGTTATAACCCGTCTCGTCTACCTAGTAAAGATCTTTTGCGCTTCAGCTTTCTAAGAAGAGCAAGTTCGATGCAGTGCCGTAGACTACCTTCTGTTAATTAAAGGGAATTTTTTGCCTACCATTAGGACAGGGCCGTCTTACGACTACGTCACAGGTTGAGTCGTTTGTGACAGTGAGGAAACATCGTGGGCATATAATCTTTCCATTAATCCGATCGACCTCCGCACGGCCATGGGCGTATGCTGGGCATCCACGAGCTACTATGCCTCTTGCGTAGCACACGTCCGGATAAAGGCACGAGCTTTCAATAGAAGAACCGTCCAGATAGCGCTACTTCGAAACCTGTGTCGATGATAATTTGCGCCCGGCTCAGATGGCTAATGTTAACTTCAGTTTCGAATTCCAACGATGATGTAGCTGATTACCAGGGCTCTCATGTGAATCGAATAAACCCATATACGTTGAATCTAGGGGCATCGGGCATATACACTTCTCATATTTTGAAGCATTGAAAAAACTTGGTTTGGCTTTTGTGATCTATGAGGTGGCTCCTATGGCCTATTATGAGCCCAGGCGTACCGTCTTAATACGCCCGTGACCAATTATCCTACTTATTGCCCCTGTTGCCGTCATGCGATTTGCGAATTAGACGGATTCCGCTATTCTTTTGTGCGTTCTTTTGTAACCAACCTAAATATAAATGGAGCTTCACTTCGGTGAGAACGCTCCCCCTCTAGGAGAAAGCACAAGAGCGTTTTGTCCTAAAAGGGTTCATGACCTTGATCTGCATGTCAGAGCAAACGCGACCGACTTTCTAGAGATAAGTAATTCCCAACGGAGCAGGACTTGCTCCAGAGAGTATTTGCAATTCACAGCATATAGTTTTCTGCAACCTACAGCTTGGGTCTAGTCGTCGGTTGTCTTAGATATATGAAGCTGCACTATCTTGGGTTACATTGCCAACACCCCATTGGTGTCAGAGGAACCTACGTTTGGCTCTGTAGGCAGAAACCTGAATGAGCCTTGGAAGGCTCGAGGATTGCAATCAATTTTGAAGGTGGTGTGCCTTTGCGGCTGTCGCGACAAGCTTTCAGACCAGATGTCCACCCTACTTCGCGGACGGTAGATTATTCGAATCACCTGGCTTGTCTATAAATCATCCATGCCTAACGGCTTAGGCACCGGACGTAAAAATCGAAACATTTATTTACCTTGGGATTATGCACGAGGCTTTGAGGTAATTCATCACTAGTGCAAAGAAAACCGCGAGCCTTGTTTACTTATCTAGAGAATGTGCTTGCCTGAGGCCCTGGAATATTGATGCAGGACAGATCTCTGATCTAAGGCTTGTATGTCCTTTTGCGTCTGAAATATACCCTCTCGCTTTTAGTCTTCTCGCTTTTAATCTTTCGAAAACGGCCACGTCAAATTTAATGAAAGCGAAGCCAGAATTACTTTGCCCTTACCTAAGTTTCTCTTCGTTTACAGACTCTCACGTATTCCACTTATTACGAAAAGCCAGACGCTATTGATGGGCTGTTTATTAAAAGTGTTGTCAATATCTCGTTTTGCACTCTAGCATGCCTGATTGTCGTACGACTAACCTTTGTCATTAGCGGTGAAATCGCATACACGGCGCCATCCACTCTTACGTCTATCTACATTTTGGCTATACTGGCCTACTGTTAGCGAAGACCTGCTTTGGGTAGCAACTGAATATACAGTGCTTTAGGCTTTTGTAAGTTAATGCACTAGGTTTACGCAGGACAAGATATTGAGAAAGTGTTAGTCGCTTCTCGCTCTGATTGTTAGGTGGGTCCAATTGGTGGAGTCTAAATGTCGCCTCCTAATGGCGCAGTGGTAATGCGATTGACTATTTGAGACGGTCCAGATGTCGACTCATTTCATTTCGTGCTGAAAACAGCCAGCCGCCTGAAGTGATGCCTGAGTAAAATAGAACACCACGTAGGACTCAAAACATTTAATGGACTCTGCTGACTTTATGCAAGGAAGTAAACAATTATCGTCCATTAGGACCATACTTTTGAATCGGCATCACGCCTACCAACATATTGTATTATCTTTGAAACAACCTACTAATTTTTTTCAGAATGTTTGCCTTTCAACTTCTAAGCCACTGGAGGCGTTTTTATTAGGTAACCATATGGTAACATATAGGGTCTTATATGTAATAGTATTAAATGCGTGTACCGAATTGATGGATTCATGTGTGTCACGCTTTAAATAATTTTATACCGTATGTCAGACTTACAGTGTAATATAATCTGAATGTGTATATATTTTCGAATTAAATTGGATTGCTTATATGTAGCTTGGATGGTAGCGTGAGCCTGCAACCCAACGTGAAGTATTGAAGTCATAATAAAAATAAATTAGAAAAAAAATATATATATATAAAGAGAAGTCCTTTCGTTGTTAAGTTGCTCTCTCGACCTGCTGGCCCTCACTAGTTAGTTTTGTGAAGCTATAACAGAGTTTGTATAATGCTTAGCCGCGTGGGAGCTATGTAGCTTGTTTAATAAATCAACATATGATATTAAATTTTGGACTCGCGTACGGAAGTTTTCCCTGGGGACTTTTAGCAGTGTTGGTCAGTGAAGTAGCAGATGGAAGTTTTTAACAATCTAGCTGCAAACCGCCTGATTCAGTAATAGGAGTGACTGCCCTCTATAATTTCGCGGACGTTGAGGCTTATAAAATCGCACGTGTAAGCTCTAAATGCATTTCTATAAAAGCTTCTATTGTACCTTTAAAATAGTTTTGATATTTTTTCTAAGCAAAAATGTTCGCGCATTTTTTGGAATGATTCTATGATGAAGCTCAAATACATATGTGACAAATGAAACTTGCTTCAGAAAAAGACTGATCAACGTGTCTACTTCTCAATTATGCTACATATACCGCGATTATAGTTTAGTTTATATATATATATGTTGAAGTTCATCTATATATGTTCAACATATATATATATATATATATATATATATATGTTGAAGATCTTATTGATCAAGCCCTATAGTTGTCCGATCATAGGGTTTAACTTTTTTTTCTGTGATTTATTGTCAATCAGTCTTCGTAACAGATAAGTAATGGTATTAGCTGATAAAATTATTAGATCCACTTTTCGAATAACATGTGTGATAGTAACGCAGTGGATAAGAAGCTATATAAGTGTTTAGTAATTAAAGTCAAACTAACTTGTGATGGGTGGTCCATTTGTTCATTTATGGCAGGAGGATCATTCTAACCGATTTATAAAATAAATCAAAAATCATCTTTCGCTTCAAAATACATTACTTGAAACACTGTACCGACATGGCAAACAATGAATGTGCAGTCCCAGTGGAAATTCAATTTCTGTCTTCTGTAAATGAGTTATAGAATTTTGATGAATAGTGCCTTCGGTTCCATAGCGAACCGCTGCCCGATTTTCTCTGGCCACTCAAAAGGTCCATTCAAGTATTGGTAGAATGTACATACGCTTGACTACAATAGCACAGCCTACGCTGCACTCTACATGAACAAGTAGCAAGTAATCGAAGTAAAAGGACAAATGCGTAAATTTCATGTAAATTTCTGCAACGATAGGCGGTTATATTGTCCGTACATAGCATGTGGACCTCTGCTTATTCGCAGCGTACTAACGTTTAGCTAGCAATTGACTGCAGGTTTTTTTTATTGTGAAACACGAACCCATTGCTTTGCCTGGTCGCTGCCAGGTTCTAGTCTAAGTCTTCGGCGAACCGATCTCCTGCGCATGAAAATGTCACAGCAACGGTGGTTGTTTTCATACATGTCACGTCCGTGTACAACGGTTTGTTGGGACTCCCAAAGGTTCTGAAATATCACTCCACAGGCAAACAGTATGAAAAATTACATTCAGATATCCTTGAACCCACGACAATGTCCGTGTCACCCTGATCTCTACTCGCTCTTTTTATGTCTCATTCGGCTTCTGCTGCGAGCTCAAAAAAGACCAAGTGGTCCCAAACAAAGAAAGTACTACATGCGTTCATGCCAATACTTCTCGCCAGATAACCGCACATCTATAAAGATCTCACTTGTGGAGAAAATATCCTTTGTAAGCAACGTTCCAATCAACATTAACAATATTATTATATAATATATATTATATAAAACAATATTATATAAAAAAAATATATAAAAAAAGCAATCACTTGAATCGATTCCACGAGTAAACTGCCAACCATTTGATCGGCAATGCAATCTAAAATAAAATTCTAGTTTTAACTTAGCTACCTATGCGTCTGAAAGCTCGAATAAAATTCCACTCACCATACGTGCAGTGCATAGGCGTTAGAAGACTATACTATCCCGGTTCGAAACTTTTTCGTTTCGTAGTGAAAGTCAGCCGTTTGGAGCAATACTTCATTTGAAAAAAGAACTGAACATAAACTTAAAACATTATCTTATATAAGTATAAGGTGAAAACCGACTACTAATTCAACGTGCGACTACACAATATGCGAAATTCCTGTTCCCTCAGCTAATTATCAACCTCATAAAGGCAAGTCACTGGCTGGCATATCGTTAGCATTGTAGTAATTCATGTTTTCTCGAAATAAATGGGTGGTTCGGCAATGTTGTACGATAGGCTGTATTATTTCACCTGTCGATAGCTGCGAAATGGTTGCGCCATCGTTCTTTCTTTAACTACCCGCTCGAAGGTCACAAGATATGAGCATAAAACTTGGCATGACGAAAGTAATCGATGTGCACTGTAATATGAAGCCAACTTCTACTAGAGCAATTGTATGAAAAATTAGTAAAGGTAGGTATGTAAAGTTTAAAATTAAATCTCTTATTTAGTGTTTAGGAATTCAGAATATGTATGAGATTCCGCGGGCAGTACTCAACGGGAAGATCGTATTTGACGATCAGAACGATGAATCTGACAGGTGTTAGAAATATTTATTGTATCAAGCACAAGTTTATCAAATAAAGGATCTGCATTATGCCGTGCTACTAGACCATTAAGAATTTAGACAGAAGAGGCCTGGAATGAAGAATAAGAATCAATCATATAAAAAAAATGATTATGTTATATATAAACGCTGTCGACCGATTTTTGCGTATAAACGAACATGAGTTAACAAAAGTGATGACTTAATTCTATCGTAGGTAACAAGAATCGTGGTATGTGCAGTTATTATTGGTAAGAATTCATTGCGACAGCTAGATATAAATAACAGAGGGCTCGTGGTGATACAGTGGTATAACAAATTTAAGAGAATTTTAGAAGAAATTTAAGAAATCGTTCGTTTGAAAGAGCTTAATTCTGGATGTAATGCTTGTTTGGACCTTGTTGCCAAGTAAACAGCATTGGAGATGCCTTTTGCATGCACAAGCCACTTCTTTCAAATCATCTTTGGAGTCACCTATCTTCACATAACATGGCTGGTTATATGTTATATATAAACATTTCTCTATAGAAACAACTACTACGCCTGCAAGTCATAGAGAGGTTACACGAAAGTGTACAAACATTATTTCTAAATATAATAAAATTGGCATGACTGTGCTGCTCTTACTACGTTATAACCATTTCAGGGCAAACAGTGTGGACAAAAAGAATAAAGATTTTTTATCTATATGTTTTTTTACTTACGAAACTCACTATGGAACGTTTTTGTTAGCTTACTTACAATTTTTAAAAGTTTATGTTTGGGAATATAGCAGATGTAATTTAAACTTAGAAAGTGTATCTTTGTGTTCCAATTTCAAGTATCTCTTGGCACCTTCATTCTTGAGTACCTTAATCATGTGGGTATCGACAATCCAGCAGCAAATAATTTAGTTTTTGGAAGTGCGTCTTTGAAGTTTCGGTCTTCTTTTTTTAAATAAAAGTAAAATCGTCTGCTTTTCTAAACTCTCGGTTGCATGGTATATGTGCTTAAGCTATCTTGAAATCAATGCACACCAATGTCCGCTCACGCTTTCTTTACATTTTCTCAACATATCACTATTTGTTTCTAGCGTATGTTTTAATTACTTGATTTTTCTGTCGTCGAAAAACAATTTCGGTTGGCTGTCTGTACTTCGAATTGAGCATCACCTGAACAAATCTAAAGGCTGCTTCGAATGGCACAATATGAGAGAAAACGGATATCTCCAAGTAAGATCTGCAGGTTTTCAAGGATTTGCTAAGGTTTAACAGTGTTTTATTTTGCTGGTTAACGTGGGGGAAATAAAAGTACGTAGTAAAAATCCGTGTTTTTGATATACCAGCCAGATCCCTCCAAACCTGTAGGGCTAGAAAAAAGGACAAAATGGAAAAAAGGCGAACTTGACTTCGAGGAAGATAAGAAGTAGTACGCGACTTAGTTGCTAACATACTAACGCCCATTCTTGATTTTATAAAATGATTCCGCTACCAATTAACGTTCGCAATCTCATCCAAAATATAGATCAACGTTGATACAGAAAAACGCGGTTGGTTATGCGCAACAGCACAGACAAGATAAAGACGACAATGGATTTTAAAATTATACTCTCTATAAATTATACTCTGAACATAAACTTTAATCTGTGTTACATACAGGTTATTATTATTATTATTTTATTATTATTCGACCATATATAAATTAAATACGCAAAATTTCGAGGGCGCACTTGATTTTCGGACGAATGACTAAAAACACCTTCTCTTGGATAGAAAAAACTGCAATAACTTAAAAATCCTTCGAAGAGATATCTATACTGATTAGTGGTTGAATTTTCATCTGATTTGTGTATTTAAGATGCATTTATATAATTTAGAAATATATCATGTAATCAAAAAAAAAAAAGTGTCGCATGCCTAGTTACTATGTGCTAGTCATCTAGAAAAAGGATCACTTATATACATAAACAGAATTGTGTTATATAATTTAGTGTTTACATATATACAGGAACGCTATTTATAAATCATGTAATCGCATATGAAGAATATTTATAATGAATTGTTTGGTTGGCACATGAGTCATTCAATTATATTAGGGATGAGTTTTTAGCCAATGTAATTGCACCGGCTTCTCGCGTCCACCCCATTTACACGTTACAGTTTTGCAGAATATCAAATTAGTATTCCTCACATATCAATAAGAAACTTGACCTACGTATTCACAGATATAATCAAAGTCTAATTTATACACTTTCTTGTCGTGAACGAATTGAACATAGGCGACGCATGCTTTTTTGTCCCGCTCCACGATATGTCCCACTTGACCTTTGTATTTTCCCGCCACGACCATGACAGGGACAGTGGCTTGTACCGTCGATCTTGGTAGAACTGTCTCTAACATGTCCATGTGCACATCCTCCAGGAGCCGACCGTTGTCAGTTCGACAGAAGCACACATCGCGGCTGATTACGTCTTCGATAACCACCTTTTCGTTAGCAAACCGTCCATCCTTCCAATTATCATCGACGACTCTCACACGTAATTGTGATTGGAGCCAGTAACCGATAAATGGCCGTTTATTGTCCACCTTAGTTTTCTTACTTTTTTTGCCATTCTCGCCATGCCCCATTCTCGACCTATCATCTTGAAATCCTGCAGTTAGATCAATCGTTTCCGATTGTCGGCTTCCTTGATAGCCTTCATGCTTTCGCTTATAGTCATCATAGCGGTCTCTGTTCAGACATTTTCCAAAGTCGTTGTATTCCTGCTTGCCTACAGCAATAACTAGAGCTTCATTACAAGCAACCTTGTCCTTTGTTAATGCTAAACTGATATAAACTCTGGCAGCATCTTCGTCGATGCCTAGGACCTACACACGAACAAGTTGAAAAACAACAATAAGCAACAAGAAAAATACATTTTCTATCTAGCCTTTGTGGCTACACAATGACTACTACTGCGCAGAATGATTTGAATTATCAGAATTGCTGGTCTTATAACATGATGCGAACCTTTGGCTACACACAATACAATCGTTCTTTATATTACCCACCTACATCTCTATACACCAAAATCTCTAATGTAACAACACCAACTTCTATATTCGTAGCAGAGGTGCTCATATATCACTTACCTGTCCATATTTTCCTTTGTATGTCCCTTCGATAATTTTAACAAAAGCGCCGCTTTTCACAATGAGTTTCTCTTTCTGGTTACCCTTTTTTTTATTTTCATACTCTTGCTGTTCTTGGGCACTTCTAAGTAGCTGCTCCGCACCCAGTCCCAAACCTTTCGGGCGGATCTTTACTTCAATTGGTTGTACAGCCACTGAAGATCTGAATACGCGTAGGATTTATATAAGTATTATGCTATAACATATAAAGAAATATGTTTTGTCACTTACATTTGCTGTCTGATTTGCTTACTAGCCGAGGTGAATGAAGGAAAATGTATAAGAAAAGTACGTTACGTTCTACACCGAAAATCAGTAGCAAAAAGTCCTGTATCGACGTCAGAAAACAAAAATTCAACAAAAATTATATAAAGAATATATTTTTCATATATCATATAACGCCAGAGGATTGTGAAGTTGTAATGATTTACAACCTCACAGTCCGCTGATCTTACATGATACAACAAAATCAACAACAAATATACTGAAAGCTAAAAGGCAGCGAAATGATTACCTTCCATCGTGGCCTCCTTTGGATTTCTTACCCATGCCACGTAAAAGAGCCATCCCAAACTCTTCGATAGGCATTTCTTCATATGAGGGGTCGATTGGATTTTCAAGCGAAGTATCCGGCTGATTTTCAGCATGATCAGAAATAACCGAACTGGCCTATAAAGAAGGAGAATCAAACAAATATCTTTCATTATTTACGTAGTAGTGTAAAAACAAATGAACAGACAAAAACGATAGGGTAGGCAAGCTGTATAATCACATATAGCAACCTGACACATAATTGTCAATCAAACACTAACAAAGAAACGAGGAAACGACATCAGGTTGTTAAATGCCGTGAGCCCTTCCTGCAATAACTATTTATCCGAGGAAATCATTCAAATTCAAATCTTTTTACGTTCCACTTTTTGTTTTTTTTCTAGATATGTGATAGATATTAATTTTAGCTCGACATTATGAATAATCAGGATTAGTCGTTTACTAACTTTGCTGACGGTTTCCGGCGTCACATCTTCATTATTTAACAGCTCTTCCTTTATTTCTTGCTTAACTTCCCGATCTATATACGCACCATATTTAAGCCGATTTTTTCTCTGAATTAAACTTTCGTTTACCAATGCTGGAACTATGAGTTCTTTCTTTTTTTCAATTTTTCGCGTACCTTTAATTCGGTTGCCAGTAACTGCAACGACAAGGATAATATGTAAAAAAATACAAACTGAACGTTGTTTCGAGATAGGTAAGCTACACGCGTAATATCATCTAAAATACGATTCAACACATTGTTCAAGTTAAACAATTCAAAATCTTTTTACAAATATTTTTTTACAGATAAAGCATTCACTGAGATAAACCGCTAAAAACGGTACTCATTTACTCTAAACCTTTTGAATGATATGTATTTTCAGAATTGAACATTTTTAAGTGAGAAGAAATGGCACCTGCTCAATTGTATCTAATAAAATTACACATATAAAATTTACTGTATGCCCATTTATCGTATTTAGGTATCAAGCTCTTCAAAACGACCACCAATTAGATATGATTTTTTATATATACACCTTGACATGCAATAGAGGAGCGTTCTCTATTCAGTCAAATAACACCGGACGTGCTTGTTATAGAAATAATGGTATCATCAAGTAGCACCTGTAAATCAATTGCTATACTACCTTCCGTAACATAATCTGTCTCTTCCTTAACTTCCGTATCATGTTGCACCAAATCCTTGTTAAATGCTGATTTTTTTCCAGAACCTCTTATATTCAAAGAAATCTTTTTCGGAGCCGCACTACAACCTTCCATTTTGATAACAAATTTCTCATCGGAAGCATTGGTTCAGCTCCGGTCCTCTTTTAGCGATGTCAACAATAACCAGCCGCTCAGGATTTAGCTATAGAAGGTGCTCACATTCGTGAACCACTGCCGATTAAACTTATAAAGTGACATAGTTTTCTGTAATAGAACTTTTATTGCTGTGACTGTTAAAGAGAGTTTATTTCATGTGAACTCATGGCTGCTCTCCGTAAAGGTGGCTCGTTGTTGGGGTACTGGAAAACTCAGTTAAAAGAAACGTATTTTGGTATTAATACTCCAAAACCTCCGTTCGACTTCGCTGTTCAAGTGGGCGATCCTGTTTTACGACAAAAGGCGGATGAAGTTAAGGCTGAGGTCTTTATTGCTCTGCATTTTAGTTTGTATTAAAGAATGCTTGGCCAAAGAGCTTGATGGGTAGCAGATGTTTGCCACGATTGACTATGGTCGATCGTTGATTAGCTTTGCTGATCTGTTTGTTTAAGTGTACTTACCTACGAAGGTGTATTCGCCTTGGATGTAAGAACTGATGAAATTAATAGAACAGTTCCAAGCATAGCAACTTTGGGAATAGCTTACATGGCGATATACAAATACCTTTAACTCTTCTGTATATGAATAACAAAGCAGCAATGATTACCGGTATAGTGAATTATCTTAAGTCCTTTTGTTCGAGCTGTTGATGATACTTAAAAGAATACGCAAAATATATTTGATAATGTTGTACACATAACTTCACACATCAAATAGCATTTTATTTTGTTCATAACTATGTCAATAAACCTGTACATTATCTAGTCAAAATCAAAAATATACAACAAAAAATTATTATTTGTTATATAAGAGTTTGCTTTAACCAGGACATTAAGTCACCGGAGATCCAGGAGTTAATCTCAAAGTTAGTTTCGATCATGCAGCGTAACCGCGCCTACGGCATGGCCGCTCCTCAGGTAAACCAAAATATTCTTAACGTACAAACCTGAAAAAACTAAGTATGCAAAGAAAGGCATTATGCATCTACTTAAGAAAAAAGAAAATGTTTTTGTGAGGCCAATGAGAATAAAGTCACAAGAACACTTACTGAGCAGATACATGAGTAACTATGTCGGAAACTAAAAGCTCTCCTCTAACCTGAGTTTTAGCATCTATTGGTGATACTAGCTTACTAAACGCTATACAATATTAAAATATTTGACCATTCGGTTTACCATTAGAATTTACGATTCAATGATATTTACCGTTCGATACTGTTCGACATTAATGAAATGAGATACTAAGTGATCCACCCATGTGTTTTGCAGATAGGAGTCCCTCTTCAAGTATTCGTGACAGAGCTTCGTCCCAAAGAAGTTGCAGCTTTCACAGACGAAGACAGGGATTCGCAAAGTATCTTTGCTTGGAATCGCAAAGTAAGTACATATCTTTAAAATCAATCAAAGTTCTGAGCCATTATATATAAGTGTTTCACGTCTTACGTCAGGTGCTGCTGTTAAGCATTGCTTTAGACAACTGGTTTCTTACATTACAAAACGAAACATGTGGTCACTTTCTGTTTGCAAGTTAAACGACTTCACGTATTCTTAAATCTGGACAAAGACGTTACTATTACATCATGACAAAGACTTCTTTCATAGAAACTGTAGTTCTGATATAAGACCGTACTTCTCTCAAAAACAGTGCATTTACTAAATGTGTTATATAAAACACACAATTATATCACACATTTTGGAATACACACAAATACAGGTTCTCTAGATATAGACTTTATTACCTTTTAAATAGAACGAAAATAATTAAAATATAAATAAATAAATAAATAAAAAATATATATATGTATATATATATATATATTTAATGGGTTTAGGCGACGGTCATGCTAAACATCATCTTTCTCCTCCAATATTTTTTTTGTTTTTTTACTAAGTAGGTCTTTATCAATCCTAAAATGACCATCGAGGATTCAAAGAAATTAATATTCAAGGAGGCATGTCTTAGCATACATGGGTACGCAGCTCACGTACCAAGGGCTGTCAAGGTTAAAGTTAAAGGTTAGTACCAATCACGATATCTATATTACCCATTTATACACTGTGTCTTTTCAACGCGTTCTTGCTAGTTTGTTTCAGTTACGTTGTTATTTAGGCATTAAGTCATTTTAAGGTTTTATAAATAGCACAGCAGCAATAGTGTGCGTACACTCTAATTTTCAATGTAAGCTAATTAGTTAGATGTAGTTATATAATAAGAAACGTAACTGAACGTTTACATACTTCGTGAGGCTCTGTAACTAATGTGAAACGTGGAGCTTAAGATAGTGGGACGAAATCAGTTAGTACTGTAGAGTACATATACCAGTAAAAGGCTAACTTGTTTCGTTCATTCTAATCACCTTAATTATCTCTCTCCCCTCCATTTATACAATCCAATCCAATTAATTTAGTTTAGCAGCGGTCACATGCTCATAAAATAGCGATTGGTATATTGCTAGTTACTCTCAGTTGTTGAAAATAAGCAGCTAGGTTGTCAAGCCAATAATTATAAAATTGTGTTGACTTTCACTCCATATTCAATTCAATTACAACGCGAACGTTGAATACAATATTCGTAATTTTTAAGTTCAGTCAGCATAGTTAAAATATCAAATGAATTGATCTTAATCCTCTAACTCTTACATTTGTGGTCCACTCCCTTTCCTGCATACATATTTCAGGATTGGATCATAACGGTAACCCACATGAATGGACGGTGTCTCACTTTGGCGCTCGAGTAGTTCAACATGAAATGGATCACCTCAACGGCAGGCTCTTCACCGATATCATGGATCCACACACGTTTCACTTCATGCTGTGGAAACTGGTGCAGAAAGTCCCTCAGGCTCGCAAATCGTTCGGTGGTCTATAGCGCTAGTTCAAACCTATGTTGTATAAGAATAGTCTTCACGTGAAATCTATTGAAAAAAATCACAATTGTATTTAAATGTAACGATTTGTTTCTCATTGTCCGTGTTTTTACGTTTTATAGAGGTTACCGTAATAGGTCCGATATGGTTGCTGTTGCATAGTTAACAGCTCTATGCATTTGCTTGTTATGTTTTTTTAGAAAGATGTTACTAATAACATCAAGTAGGTACAGTGCAATACAATCCTTTTTCAACCTACTTTCACTAAAGAGTTCGCAACTGGCAAGCTCTGCAAAGCCGTCATGAACTTGTGACAGCTTCACTTTTAGGTCAGTTGTATTAGCAACATTTTGAGTCCGTGAGCAACTATCGTGAAATGGTAGAATTCAGCTAAAATAGAAAGAATAGAATTTCAAACAATAGCATGATAGATATATTCATTTAGATTTATTTATCGATACTTATTACTAGGCCATCTATACTAAATACATTTCGTAGTAGTTTTTGATCTTCGTAAGCTAATCTTCATTATTTTATATCTGAAGTGAAAAGAACTTGCGTATCGTTTGGTACAAAGCGACAAGGTAAAATATAATACTTCACAAGTTACAGTATTCATTTCCTTATGACTTCCTTTGTTATTTCTCATGGTAACGTCCGACTTCTTATTTGTTAGTCGTTGTGTCCCTCAACAGTGCTAATTATTGTTTTTCTTAACTTCTACCAAATATATTCTGGCTAGTTTAAAAGTTTGAGTAACATTTATAAATGTCACATGTTAGCATCATATTTTTTCTATGATGTATCTCGTGTCTCGCGAAAGAAGTGGAACAAAACCAAACATCGGCGATGAAACGATTAAAGAACAAATTATGTATCGACTGCTGTAACGGCTGGTGGGTCATTCTCCTTATCTCGTTCAGACGCCATCCCGATAAGGCAGTGTTCTATGTCGAGCGTCAACGTGTTCGTGTCATTATAAGGCTTATAGATGCCAGTTAACTTCCGTGCCAAGGAAAACATTTCTTCGCGAAGGCTGATAATGATAAACTGCGTGTTTCGTGTGCGTTCCTAAAAAAGCCGGAGAAACCAAAAGCAAAAATTTGAATTTCATCAAATATAGTATAGTTTGTGCGACTAAAAATCAGCGTTATTGGGTTCAGATATGGTTACCTTCAAGTCAAGTGTCTGTACGTTTGTCGAAATGTTTTTTAGATTAGAATTGCCATGGATATTTTTTGTATTACCACCATTGAAATCGTATCCAAAATTGTCACAGCTCCTGTTTGAAAGCAATGATCTCATGAGCTAGCGTAAATTAAGTATCATACGTTGATATAGTTGGCAATGATGGAAACGTTTTTGTGATCAAGAGCCGCGTCGATTTCATCCATTACGTAGAACGGCGCCGGCTTGTAGTAGTGAAGAGCGAACACGAGCGATAATGACGATAAGGTTTTCTCGCCACCAGAAAGATTCGAAATGTTTTTCCACGTTTTTCGCGGCGGCCGTACACTAATACAGTAAATCGTTGGAGAAACGAAATCATTAGAAACTATAACTCTATATACGAATACGTCTATCTTTAAGATGCTCTATCCCATGCGCAGAACTCTTCGTTTATTTGGTAACAACAATCGTATCTGTTTTGTCATTTTTACCATAATACCCATCGTGTAAGTTAAAAAATATCAACAATAACATTCACAATAGTCATATTTTAAGCTTGGCATACACATAATATGGGGATGATGAGATCTCGCCGTTATATACGTTGTTCACTATTTATCGCCTTTCATAATTCCATAGAATTTCGTAAAAAATAGTTGCGGATAGTCCGGTACGAGCGTCGAATGGGTTCTTTTTCATATTAAAATCCTCCTAATAGGAGCAGCTTAACGGAAGTGTTTAATGATTACCTGAACGCGATGCCCTCTGAAAAAGGGTCCAAAGAGTCTACAAGCTCGAGATCAGCGTCACCTCCTAGTGTGATCGTTCGGTACATCTCCTTTACCTGAGATAGGAACCATTATACAGTGTATATTAACATAAGAAACACTATTTTCGGCTAGTGTGACGAAGATTGAGTCGGTAGAATGTACAGCAGTCTCTACTGATAACTACTCATACTAGCTCACGTACAAAAATCTTTAAGATAAACCGGTTGCGTTGTATCAATCCTTTTACCAATGTTCTTGAATCAACCAGTCGAATTTTCGCTTTGACTTGAGCGATGGTTACTACGGCGGTTTATCGAAGATCCAATATTGCTAACTGACAGAGGTAAACGTAATAGGCGCGAAATCTATGAAAATGTTTATATTACATATACCTTTTGTGTAATAATCTTAAATCCAGTTAAAAACTCTTGTAACCGAGCCTTCTTGAGTGCCTGTAAATAACTTTTATGTCTTTCGAGTGTTTGCTGTTTATCTAGGTATACTCCCGACAGTTTCTTATAATGGCTCATCTGAAATTCACAGAAAACCCGAAACGGTATTATATTAGGTTCTAATGCAAATACGAGCTATCTTGATCATCTCACAATAAATGCTAGCATTAATTACAAGTTAATAAAAATAATCAAACTGTTAATTAATGCAATTAACATACACACGATAATATTGTTCTTGGAATTGAAACAAACTCAAAACGCACTAAACGTCCAATAAGTATGATCGATTTAACTATCTTTGTGTTGGTTAAAATACATTTTTGATTGATTTATTGAACGAAATTTTTCCAACACATAATAATTTTGCCAATATATAAGCGACCATAATTTTTTAGATAACTAACCTTCGCTTTGTACTCGGCGATTGATCCTAGGGTTGGTTTCATTGTTTTCTTGATTTCGCTTAGTCTCACTTTTTCTCGTTCGATTGAATCTGCGTCCAGTTTATGAACTTCTTCTTCGGTGAGCTCCGGTAGCAGAGTTGCAGCCTCGTCAGAGGAAGCCACTGCATCTTCGTCGTCCCCTTCATCGATTATTTCCAAGCGAAGACTGGAAAGAGAGGTCAAGTTTGTTCACTGATATTCAAAAGATCATCTTATAGTTAAGGATTTAGACCAATAAGCCAGTATAATGCGGGTAAGTTATGTTATCCTCAAAAGGGCTATATGAATCAGGTGTTTTTCGCCAGACTCTTATCGCAGTTAAGCATACAGTATAGTGTATAATGATAATTCGTACACATACATCAATATATATGCACTTACGCCTTGATTTTTCTTATGCACCCTTCTATGACTCGACAACACTGGTCATGGTCCTTCTCAAGGTCTTTAACGATGTTTTTTTGTTCCTGCTGTTTAATCTTAAGGACGCCTTCCTGTTTGTTGAAATCGTGAAGACCTCGGGCCGAAGCCGCAACCCTACCAGACAGTTCCTCTTTTAGTGCCTGAAACATATTTAGTCGTTGCATACTTACACGTCAATTTCTAGTATTTACATATTAATACAATTGTAGCGGTTTTCGTGTCGATGCGGAGCATGTATTTTGGAAATTAATTGAAAGTGTCTGTTACTGAATGAATAAATAAACAAAACATAAACGCATGCTGTAAAGCCAAGATACTAGTCATTACTAGTCAATCCAACAACATAAAACTACCCCCATTTTTGTGAAAAGAGGTGGAAACACGCCTGTTGGTGAAAGTGATTGTATGAAAGCTTACGTTGGCCTTTTCTAGTTGCTCATTGATGCTTTGAGCTTGGTTAGCTAGATCATCGTAGAGCTCTCTAGCCTTCTGACGGCGTTCCTGTACCGTTGCCATTTCAGCAGCAATATCCGCCAACTTGCGCTCGGCTTGAACCAACATTCGTTCGGAGTTGTTTATGCCGACCTGACACTGTGTCTTTTTCGCCTCTACCTCTTTCAAACTTCTCTGGGCTTTCTCGAGTTTGTTTTTTACATTACCGATGCGTTCCTCCCTTTAATAGCGCACATAGATAGAAAAAAATCAGCTTATTTCCATAAAATTTTCCCTTCCACTATAATAGTTCACTCGGATAATAACAAACAAAGGCTGAATGGTACGCACACCGTTATCTGTTTTACGCTTGTGGAAAGCTGCCATATGTGAAGCTAATATGTAAAAACGTAATTGGAAAAGTTACTCCCATCTAAACTAGACACCCGAGGGGTGACCGAGTGTTCATCTTCTCGCCTTATTCTATTATCTGTTTATAGCTCCTACACTAAAGTGCAGCACATACTTAATTTTGTTTATCTTTTTGTCCAGTGTTTCAACAGCTTTTCGGTCGGCCTCAGTCGATTTTTCTGCCTCTTCATAGGCTTGACGGGTTTCCGCTACCCGAGTCTCTTGTTGTTGTAGTTTCACTGGATCGACTGTTTTCTCAGCAACTGATTTTTGCTGAAAGATAAATATAATCCTTCAGCATATCTTGGTAAAGATAAAGATATCTGGGTGTAGTCGTTATGCTAAAGGGTTTATTTTAATGCCCATAAATTTTCATCCTTTTGTATCAGTATTAAGTTTACATACTGGCGGTCATTTGTCCATTTCGTCACCGAAAATTACGGAACTTGTTTAATAAATAATTATATCTAGCCCATTTTTTAAATTCATCACACGAAACAAGCCTTAATCTTATATCCTGCGTAACCATAAAGGCATTATTAGATATTGCTCATAAACTTAAAGCTTGTCAAGCCAATTAATTGGTAACGAAATGCGCATATCAGGCATTCGAAAATATGCATTTCAAACTCTAAAACGGGCTTTTGCTTAACTTACCTGCATTTTGATTCGTCCTTCTAGAGAACGAATCTCTTCGACCAAGGCTGAGACCTCAAGTGAGACTTCCTGATCCATTTGTATTACTTGGTCAAGCTCTTTTTTCTTTTGAGACAACTGGCGTCCCGTATCGTCTTTTCGTGTTGCTAGAATTGTCATACGGCTTTCCATTTCTGCGACCTGCGACGTCAGGGCGCTTATTTCTGAATCGCTAATTGATGTATCCAATTTTGCCTGTATCAGATTACAATACAACACCCGTGCTATCACAATCGTGTCATTAACAAATTTTAGTTTTTATTAGCTCCCGGTTATCTCTAATATTTCCTATAAGTTAATTTTATTTTGACCCTATTATTCATTATTTCGCTGTTAGTAAAACATATTCGGTTTAATTATATCATAAAGTTAAAAAAAAACATTAAACATTTCTTTAGTAGGTAATATTAGATATATAATAGATAATATTACCTTTCGGCCCATCTTCCCACCATAAGTTCGTCCGCCTCCTCCGGTCAGAGTTCCACTAGGGTCTACGATTTCACCCTTATTCGTGACCACGCGAAATCTCTGTACACCCCCTAAACCAACTCTGGTTGCAGAATCAATATCGTGAACGTAGAGGGTGTCACGCAGAGCGTAATAGAATACGCCGAGATAAGCTGGATCCGACAATTGCACAAGATCAATGAGGCGTGGCGCATTCTCAGGTGTTCGGATGGACTGTTTTGCCTGACCAATTAAACTGCAAAAATATAAAGCGTGCGATAATTTAATAACCAGCCGTAAATCGCGATATCTGAAATAGATACCTTTTTCTATTCACTACGGTTTTATGATATGTATTGTTGGTGAGACTATGTCTAAAATTACTTGTATCTAAAGTACTCCGATACGTTTAAAATATCGTTTTTTTTGCCTAGACAAGTTAAAAATAGTTCAATTCCAATATGAAAGATAATTTTGACAAACGTAGTTGTAAAGAATAACTTGGTACCTACATAAAGAAGCTTGAAAACAAGTAGATTTACTACTACTAATGATATGATGACTTACTGATTCATTTTCTCCAGAGCTAAGAAATTACTTTTTCCGAGGTTGTGTTTTTGTAGGTATTTAATACATTCCTTTGCCGTACTAGTAGTGTCTACCACAATTGAATCAAGTAATCCACATGCCATCGATATGGCTACATCATACCTGTAAACAAGCGCGTGTCATACACTTCATGCTACAACCTATAATTCTCTTACTTTATAATACGGTACAGCTCAATCTGCCTAGAAACATTTACTCCGTTACTACTATTTGTCGACTTCTAGAATCGTTATGCAAATATATCATATTTGTTATTTAAGGGTTTCTGTGTCCTGGACTGGGCAGTTAGCAGGAAATTGAGATCAACTCCAAAAATTGTTGCTTGTTTAGTTAGTAGTAATCGGACAATCTTACTCTTTGTCAATTCCTCCAAGATCTCCGAGTCTTCCGATGATACCGCTGAGAGCACCCCCTTTCCTTTTTTCGTTCATCAGAGCATCGAGAAGTCGATTGTTTGTTCTAGTAGCAGTGTTAGTACTTCGCATTTCCTCAAGCTTTATTCGACTCGAGTTGTAATTAGCGCGACATTCCTCATACTCTCGATCAACAGTCTCTAAATCGTGTCGAACCTTCTCGTACGCCTACTTCAGTTCAACAAAAAAAAAAATGTAAAAGCTACCCAGTATGTTAGGCATTTTGTAATTGTTAGAGCCTTAGTTACTTGAACCCAGAAATATTTCCTGTCCTTCTTAAAATTTGGTCTATGTGAAAGCGATGCTGTACCTTTCGTGTTGTTACTTTCATGTTGCGTTAGTAGATTAATTTAGTTCAGATCTTGAAATCGTTTCGCTGTATGAGATTAGTTGTTGTTCTTGTCGGAAAGGCTCATTTTCTCACCTCTTTTAGGCTAGGTAACGCCTCTTTACTTTTTGAGACCTGCTCCTCTTTGGCCTGGAGTTTTTTCTGAGCTTCTTCCAACGCTCGTTCCCGCTCTTCGAGTTTTCGCTGCTCTGTCCGCGAAGACGAAGTCATCAATTCGAGCTCACTCTGAGCCATTGAGAATGCAGACTTGGCCGTGTTAACAGCGCGCTGCAGCTCGAGAAGGTTCTTCTCAAGTGTAGACTTTTCCTCCTGCGAAAATAAACTAGCGTAGGGTAACTAGTTCTTGAGTACGAACGAACAATTAATATATTATGACTAATATAATCATTACTTCTCCGGTTTCTATACTATTATATGTAAAAATGCCTTATTCATGCCAAACAAACTATAACACATATATTGTGCTCCTTTTTTTTAAAAAGAACTTAAGGCTGACAGGCTAGAATAGTAGCAAAGAGATGCGATTCTCACCTGAATCGGAGATACTTGTTTGTTAAGATCTTCCATACGTGAATGCAAGTCGGCTTCGAGATTTGCAACTTCTTCAATTAATTCCTTAGCGGCCTCTTCCGCCGCGGCCTTCTCTTCAGGGAGTTTGATCGCGTCTGATCTCAATTTCTGTGATCAGATGGTATGAGCGTATTCATACGCGCATGTTAGTGACTGAACAAAGCAAAAACTTCCACCTATCCGGTTGAATGCTTATCAATAATAGCAATTACAAGATCGTTCAGCATGTCCTAATCGAACGACAAGTAAGAAACGCTTACCTCGATTTTCTTACTTTGCGTTTCCTGGTCTTTCTCGAGCTTTTTAATGGCCGTTTTTGCGTGTTTGATTTCCTCGCGGCACTTAATATCTTTTGTTTCGAGTTCGGTGTACTGTGCTTGTAGCGTTTCACCTTGCTTTAGCACTTCAGCTTCTTCACGGCACAAAGCTTTATGAGCGTCCGTAAGTCTTTTGTTCTCTTCAAGAAATTCAGTCATTTGCTTTTTGATCTTCTCGACTGTTGCCTGAATAAACAACAAGACATGGTTCTAATATTAGACACATCTGAGGCCATTAATGGATGCGAAGCATGCTCTCTTCTACCTGATGATATACTACCATATAATTGATATGGTAATATACATGATGCAGTCCTAAAACATACATATAGACGGTTTTTCAACTGTAACCGCAAGAACTGTGCAGATTGCATCAGGTGAGTTTGCACTTTCCTGAATATGCTTAAAGTGTATATGTTACAAAAAAAACTTAAAAAATAATATATTTCAGTACCTTGTTACCGCGTCTCTTTCCGCATCGATTTTCAACATCGAATAATCTAAATACACATCACATAAAATGTATATGAAGAAGTGGCGCTATTATACGATAAGGTTGCAATTCACCTTAGCTTGATCAAGCTGTTTCTCAATGCCGAATTTCTTCTCTTTTTCGTCGCAGCGAGCGATCTCGTAAAGCTGCTGATCGCAACGCGTCATGTCGTTGCATAGCCGGAGGAAATCGATAGCCTCGTCGCGAAGTTCCTTTTTCGCTAGCATGTCTTGTTCAGCCATATTGACGCGATCCAGGGCAGCATTTCGTTCTTCTTGCAGAGCATCGACATTTTTGACAAAAGCTTCAATTGGCTCCTTGTAACGGTTGGTACCAATAATGTCCTCAAGATACTCGAGCATTCCGTCATCATTTTCAGATTCGCTTTTCGGTTTCATCATTGAGATTTGCTCCACTTCACCCTGAAAGTAAGAAAGTGATTGATGTTATAGTTTGACTAAATAATATTGGCTTTTATATTCATTACGTAATAGAATGAGCACGAACCGAATAAGAATTGTAACAGATGAAAGGTAGTCAGAAATTATGACCTACCTGAAGAATAAGGAATCGATCGTGTTCTAGGTCGATACCGTTCTGACGAAGTATCTTTGTTACTTCCTTCTGAGACACCTGGCGCCCATTCAAAGTGTAATGTGAGGAGTTGTCCCTGAATGCTGTACGTCCGATTACTAGTTTCGAACCTGTAAAATCGAAACCAGGAGAAGAAGTGCATGATCGAAAGATTACGAAACACAGCATCTTACTGTTCATTGCTCGTAGTTTCGATAACGCAATGAAGCAACATATCTTTTTTGATGATATAGCGATGCTGGTCAAACTTTCATATGAGTAACGAGTTACAACGTGTCATTCTATACAATTTGTACTCGTAACCCAAAGAAAGGGCTCACGACTGCTTCCGTGTGTACGATTACTCACCGGGAACAATCTCAAATTTGTCTTCATTGTCGATAATGGTCTCAAAATGTACGTCCACCGTACAACTCCTTATATCCCGATGCATATCGCAGTTGTGGATCAGGTTGCTCACCTTCTGGGCACGGACTTTCTTCGAGCGATAACTGAAACAGACATTTTAAGAGTGTGGTCATGTCAACCTAGTTTGAAAGGTCCTATATAATACGTTCTTTTTCTATTTTATACAAAAAAGAGTTGTCAAATCTGGACAACATAAAGACTCCAAATGTTTTAGATGTTTAAACCTAAATCAAAAAAATACTAGAGCTTTGGTCCTAGCTGCATGCAGTAGTCTGTTTACCTAACAATAAAGAAACCAACACTTCTAATTCTTAAAAGTAAAGCTGTTTTCCTATTTTTACTGTGGTAATAATTTTCAAATCCAGTATAGCCCCACTGTTAAAATGTTGTTCTTTAGAGAAGAAATTAAGTTTCTGGGAAAGACGCGTTACAGCAGCTAGTATCTATCTCTGAGATCTGCCTGTATGGCATACAGTATCGTATGACATTATCTTACTCAAAACTTTTTCTTACCCGAAAACGAAAAGCATAGAATCAATGACGTTACTTTTACCACTTCCATTAGGACCTACAATGCCAGAATAGTTTTTGTGTAGAGGTCCGATAATCACGTGTTTGCCATAGCTCTGAAAGTGAAAATAAACGTGCAAATTAAATTGGTATGTTAATTGGCGCGTTATCTATCCTACCAAAGGTAGCGGTTTTCGTACTAAAACATTATAAGAAACATTAGTAAGATCTATTTCCACCTTTGTCGGATACAAGAAGAAGATATCAGTGATGAACCACATGTATGAGATCAAATAGCCATTTTGAAAGAATGAATATAAATAAAAACCTGTGTTTTCATATTGACTTACACAGTATCTGTGTAAGCTGAACTTTCATGCTTCAAGATACTACTATGACACTTTGAAAATCCATTGAAAAATTCTATAATTTTTTTGCTCTTCAATTATAATTTTTTGATTAGTTCTAAAATAAAGCTGAACACTACATAGATATTAAACGTACTTTAAAATACCGATTTTCAATTTTCGATATAATAAGCCGTGGACCAATTGCTTCAAATGTACACGCTGGTGGAGGTGGTGGAGGAATGTAGATATTACCAATTTCTGTAAATGGAGTAAAAGAGTACACGTATACCTTAACTACGATTTCTCTTGACGGCGCCCACAATAGAAAACATAAATAAAAGCTAAATACGCCCATTTGGTATAGTATATATATATATATATATGTATATATATATAAGAATTGTAAGCGATATATTCTAGAATGTAGGTGAAAGTTTGTTTATCAGTCGGTACTATATAGAAATATGTCACCGCAGTCAATTCGCAAAGTGAATGAACGAAATGAGCTATGGAAGTCCAATAATTGTGAAAAATGATTTTTCTTTTATGCATGTGAACTCAGTATATTTAAAGCATTGAGAAGCGTGTATGCCCTTTTCATTTTCAAAATTACTTTTTTTGTTTGCGAGCGCTTTAATAATAATATGAATCAAAATAAGATAACCCTGTTATCAGTTTACCCTTCCTAGAGCTTCCTTGAAGCATGATGACAGTTCTAGATATCTAGCCAGTAAAAAGTAAGTAGAAAAAAAAATATATCAGATACCCACTGATCCCTCCATCTTCATCACGTTCGCATCCTGCAAAAACTTCGTCCACGGTCTTTTGCGAGGTCGCCCTCGCACGCTGTACACTCTGCTGCTGCAATTTCGCAGATTCATTAAGCTGATTTTGCTGTTGAGTCTGCTGCTGTTGGGTATTTTGTGCCATTTCCGCCGAGGCCCTCGATCTCCGCGGTTGATTTTCGGTGACAGATCCACCGACTGCACAACGTCGCTTAGGGCTTTTCAATCCATCGGTCACTGTCGACGGGGACATCACAGCTTCAGTTGCACCACTCTCTCGAATTGAGCGCTCTGCTGGACATTCCAGCGAGCCATATGTCTCCTTCTCCTGGTTCTCCACAGATACAATGACTTGTTTCTGCTGGGCTGCCGCTGGATCAGCGGATTTACCTATGGGGCTTTGCTTTGACTCGCCATTTCCACCTGCGTTTGCAAATACTTCTACAACGGAAGCAGCTTCGGGTTCGGCTAAAGCTCTAAAACTCGACGGTTCTTCCGCCTATAACAGAAGAAGACAAAAGTAACAGTGGTAGGAAGAACCATGGCACGGAATTGCATTTGAAAATTAAGATGAAGTTCGAGCATGGTATATGTACTGCATGCTGTTGCTAAATAATATTATAAGCGTATTTCATTTATCATGCTGGATATAATCCAGCGTGGTGTAACGATAAACACGTAATTAAAAATGTTCAATATATATGTGATAAATATTACTTCTACATGATACCATGAAAAAAATAGCAGACGTATGAGTAAACATGAACTCACCATTATAACTTCAAAAATTAGCTATTAGTTAATACAGAATAATACAGAAAGTGACATGTCATCTTAATGCGATAATTACAGAATACCCACCTTGGAGGACCGGCGTGCACTGGCGGCTACGCGCTCTTCTGAAAGCCGTTTTTTCGAAGGAGGAGAATTCATCTCAGGGTCTGAGTCATCTGACGCCGCCATCGAGCTGAAAAAAGATAAAATCAGTTTATCCAATTATTACGAAGATGATACTTTTTCCATACGCACGATCGTTTATAAAGAATGATTAATTATGTAAGCACAAGCGCTCGAATAATAAAAACTTTAATTTACTGGATGCTGACTTTTCTTTAAGCTTTTTTTTTTGATAAATTACAATCGAGTCGATCTTTTTTATTTAATAAGCTAATTTATAAACATTGTACATTGATAATGATAATACTTTATTAAGATATGTGTAAGTCAACCGCATCGATATATCAGGAAGTCATACGACTTACCGTACGAGACTGAATTACTTTCACTATTAACTTGTTGTGCACACATACAATTGCAGTGCTCTGATTATTTAATCTTGCATTGTAACTTCTATCTTAAAAAATACGCCTTAAAAATTCACTCCTGGCCTCAGCAGTATCAATCAATTTAACATGTTTTCTGAAGTTACAAAACTTTGCTGTTACTTGCAGCAATCATACAATATTACGCAAGTCAGACCACAAAACCAGAAACCATCTATTTTATTATTATTATTATCATTGTTTATACTAGCTCGAGTTACTAATGTTAACCGACCGTAATTCAAGACTACTTTTTTTTTATCCTAGAAGTAGGGCAGATCCTATTTTACATTAACATCTATTTTAATTCTTTGGTCATCCTAAAGTTTATATTTTGATTTTACCTAGATTTGGTATTATTTCTCATATAACAAAGACGTAAAATGTAATCTTTTAGAAATTGAGGGATAGTTTATGTTAGGTATCTATTGATATTTTAGACATTTATCTAATTTCTTGTACTTAAAGTTCTTCCTTTAATTTATATTCTTTATAGTACTGCCTTTATCACCCTTCTTGAACGCAAAATTGTAAGTTATATTTAATATCGAAAAAGACCTAATAAACTTTCACATATAGGATTAACTCAACTTTTTTTTCTGACGTCATTACATAATTTTTGATTCAAAACTTGAATTGATTTAAATAAAAATATCTACTTCGTTTTTTATTGCTATTTCCTTAATATTATAAGAATATTATAACTGTCTATATACTTCTTTTCCTCTGAAGGTAAAAAATTTATTTTGAATAGACTATCCCTAATATTTATAATAACTCCAAGATTCAGAGTCTATGTTATTTTATTTTGAGGCTGATCATCTAACTCAAAGTTGGCCTATCTTTTATTTTAATTAGAACCTTCCTATTAAATAACAAATTCAATCATTACATATTTGATGCGATTTAATAGAAATTCGTTTGTCAAGCCAATTCTACAAGAATCAGGCCATATTCCAAAGTAGTTAAACGCACATGCCCAGAGTCTGCACGTGCATTCTCTTTACGGGATATTACGTTATGAACATGATTATACTAAAGCTTCTGTTCTACAATCGTGCAAATAAAATAAATTACGATTCACAAAGAAGGAGGACACTCTTCTTTACAATGCTCGGCAAGAATTGAGTAGCTACACGGTTCTAACATTCAATCAAATAAATATTTATTTAGCTAAAGTGACAACCTCGAATGCTTCCCCAATCCATTATAAAAATTAAATTTGTATAGAAAAGAAAATGAATTTCATTATTACTTACATCAGCAAAAAGTAGCAGGTTCTGTCATAGAGTCAACATATGCGCGGAAAACGCCCTTTACTTAATTTTTAAGCAATGGTTCTATACGAAATACTCCGGTCGGCCTTCACTTCAAGTGAAATTAATATATACATTTTAGAGATTCAATGCATTCATACAGTATTCATATAGCGTTGCTAAAGTTAGCTTTGTTGATCAATGAGTAACTATTATATGCACCCGTCGCCAATATGGACAAGTAATAAATTCAATAAGTTGGAAAAGTCTACAGTAATTGAAACACTCTCCGGTGTAAAAGTCTCTGTATAAAAATAAGATAAGTTATTAAATATCAGTATATTCATAATTCCTAATTACGTAACAGCCGTTTATCTTACGCTGACTAGCTCCGTGTTTTCATATAGTTTGTCAAATCGGTAATCGGATTATCTCGTTTAATCTCCGGCATACCGGTCATTTATACTCTAACGGATGCTAGAGTCATATTTCAATTCAAGTACATCGAATGGTTTGTTTTTATCTACACGACATAACTGCAGCAGTTTTACAGGTACAGCTTCATAGAGCCCCTTCAAATTGACCGGCACCTTCCAATACAACCTACCGTTTTCGACTGGCACGCCTGACACTTATCCGCCTTCCTGGTTCCTCCACAGTGTTGAAAAATCACTAAGCAATGCGTTAGGACAAAGTGTTTCGACCAAGAAGATAAAATCGCGCCCAACGAAAACCAGTACGCTCCAGTTGTTTTTGTCATGAATGTTCGAACCATAGAGGGCGCTCTTATCGCTACTTTGGCGCCTAACGTTAGCAGCCCCCACACAAAGCAACCAACAGTTTATCCGTGTTTTTAACACTGTATTTAAGGAAAATTAGCTGCATTTCTGAATTTTCAGTCCGTATTTTTGACAGAAGCTGTACAACATATGTTCCTTATGAAAAAAAAAGGTTGGGTGAAAAGACCGTAGCTTCACGGACTCCGTATTTTTAAGCAACCACAATATTAGCCTTTGCATGACACGGGTATCAGCCTGAGTGAATGGGTTCACAAATGACTTATTTATCGCCTAAAGATTCAGCTGTATGTATTTACTTTACAATTATTAAAAGTCGATAGCATATCCTCTAACGTCGTATTTCCAACTATCTACACCACGGGCAATCTCTAGTTAAGCATCTAACTATAGACCATCCTATACTTTCAGGGCTTACAGAAACTCATTATCTAGAAATAAGAGATGGTAGAACAATAGGCAACAGAGAATCGTTGTAGACTTTTTATTCTGCATAGCCTGTTGTTTTTCTAATGTTCTTGAGGGTCAGTTCAGACAATTATATTTTATGTCGCGTTATCATATTTGTATTAACACAATGAAGTAAATGTTTAATACTGTTAATTCGACCCTTAGAAATCTGGATGACATTAAGTAAACCAGTAGAATTATTTTCACATACCTTTAGAAAAGCGCATTTTTTTCAGCTGAGGACGCTTATTGAGTGGTGTGTAGATAATCATGTTACTTGCCTAGTGTTATATATTATGAAAACGATAGCACTGCTCCTTATATATACGTATATACTTTTTATATGATTATTTAACAAATCGAAAATTTCTTAATTTTGTTTCACACAGAACAAATAAGATATTAGTTTCCCCTAGGAATATAAAAGGTAGAAATAGGCGGTTGGTGAGACAAAATGCGCGAGAGAAAAAATTGGTTTTAAGCACTGACCGTACAACACACGTGAATTCGGCATTAAAAAAGATGCAAAAATAGCGGTTGAAGCTGCGAATTCGGATACAGCAGCAAAATAGGCCAACAGGAGCGCCATGAACGCAGCAGGAGTGGCATCGCCAGACGGAGAGAATCGGCTGTAGCCACCGTATCATTGTTGGAGGTTTTAATCTCAGCAACGAAAAAGAGTCAAGATTGGAACACGTAAGTAAAAAGCTATCGGCAGCGCTGTCCTTAGGTCCGAAAGTGCAAACCTTATCTACAAGCATGTACGTTTTGATTCTAAATAAGAAGCTAAGTTTCTAGGTAGATTGTGGTCTATATGTGACCTTTCTGCGCGATTTGTTTACATCGACAATTACTATCTAACTTTGTAGATGAAACGACTAATGTTTATGCTACATATACAACTTTTCACTAACCAACTAAGTGGACCTTTGCAGTAACAGTTCAAGTAGTAAGTTGAAAAAGCATACAAATATAGTGTATAATTTAGTGTTTAACTTAATAAAGTAATATGCGAACTTTTTTCAATTATAATTGATGGGACAGACCTGGACACATTTAAATGATACTATAGGAGTGTACAGCAACTTTGTTACGCACGCGGCTCGACGCGGTTAACCAAAGATGGATGAAGACGGATCACAAATCCGTTGCTCGAAAGGACTCAATATTTTTATATTAATTGCATTAGGTTAGTGAGGACCGCCAATTTGATTGGACATCGGGCCGAGTGCCTTTCGATATCACCGAGGGTCGCCGTGTAGGGGAATGCCCGCAGCGAATGTTGCTGCTGTCAGAAGGCAAGAATTTGAAGGGCTTTAAGTACACGCTCATTTTATAACTGTACCCTTACTAAGGATAAAGTTAGTCGATAAATGATTTGATGACGTTAGCGATATATGCTCCTCTCGGTTACTATGACTTGACGTTGCTACACTGGTAACGCTAACGAAATCAGGCGCGTTACTCAGATGTCGTCTATTACAAGTACCTTTGACATTGCGTTTGTCGTTCTCATGCGGTACAGCTTGCTTGCATAGTAATAACAGAAATGAGAAACGGGTGCATTGCTATGCTCTAGACGATACGAACCCCGTAACGGTCTTGAATTTCATCAAACATCTGCATATTTGTAGGGCTCGAAGCGACAAGCCGTGTGGACAAACGCTGAGACGTCTTTTATAAAACGCAGGAAGTGAATTTCTAAATGCATAGATTCAAAATATCGACATATAAGCAAGTACACACACTTTATAAGGAAATTAAAGACAAGAGTTTATAAAAAATGAATCAGCCGCAAATGCAATTGTTGATTACCCTAGTAGTTAAAAGTATTTTCATATATATTTTTTCGAAATATAGTTGTTTGTAAAAAGTGCGCAGTTTTGCGTTAAAGTAAATAACAATCGAAACACCATTTTTGGGTTGTAAAATATATAACAAGATATATAACACTAGTTCACTGAGCGAAATCGGAATCTTCAGTACGCTTTACAGTATCGGATCTTTTTTGAATACGTCGATTTGCTGTCTTGCTTATAGAAGAACTATTTCTTCATAAATGGTAAATTATTTCTCCGGGCAAATTGACCGACCCATCAGTTCACAGATGCAACTCGCTAAACGTGGGTTTCGACAGCATAAGCAAGCCGCCACGAGCCTCTGAATGGAATCGAAAAGGATACAGCATCCAAAGACCCAAAAGTTGCTTGTTAAAAATTCGTCATTTAAAAGCTTATGACCCGTCCTTCTAAACACTTGTACGGTGTGCTAGTAAAGGACCACAAGTAAACTATTCCGAATGGCAAGTTGAAATATTCTGTTTTCTACTACAGTTACTTGACACATATTTCTCCTTTGTGGGCTCTATATTGGACGACTGGGGCTCACGTAAAAGGGTCAAAATGGCGCAGGCTTGCTGTGATCATTGAAGAGTCTACGGCAGAGCTGACAAAGAAGCATAATTAGATAAATGCTATTTTCAATTCTTGCGCGGTATTGTACATTTAATATTGTCGATAATATCTATTCAATTCTCCTCTATAATTAGTGGAATCGGTAAATTATAACAAAACGCGGGCAATATCGTAGAGGACATTGTTAGAGGAAGCCTGGTGACATACACTTTTATTGAAAACCAACACAGTTGCCTCTTCTGTGATTACCTTAACCAACTCAGCCAGAATATATTTTTCAAAAATTTCCAGAAAATACTCGGGACGTGGAAATGAAATCGGTTTCAAAGAAGGGCTTTCCATATCTTCCAGATCGTCAAAGATGTTAACTATTACTACAGATGAAATTTTCGTTCGTGAGTATCAGTGAGGTAACTTTAGAGTGCCTCCATCGATACTAAATGCTATAGCCCTGGGTCATAATCGTCGTAAAGCATATAAATTCATCAACAATTCAAAATGATCTCACCAAAAGCATCGATCAGTTCGCGGCCTTTTCAAAAACGTCCATAATGACCCTCGGAAGATTTCGTTCGCTCTTGAAAGTCAATTAAAAACTCTTTCGTCACACGAGCTAAAAGCGTCAGCTCATTGGTCCCATCTTCCAGTTTTGTAAGATGTGCAAATAAAGAAGATTTTGCCTGTTATAGCCATACAAATAGTTTATCATATATTCAGGCACTCGAACGATTTTTGCCAGCATCAACGATATCGTTACTATCGTATCTGCCTCTGCATCGTTTGTCTACAGCAATGTATCCAGGTATGGTTCGCTATTTGACGGTCTCCAGCGGATGCAAACCACAAATATCGATCGCATTCGTTTTAAAACGCGTGATCTCTGGTCATAAATTGATTTTAGCCGTATGACAGCCCCACCTTTTCATATTGGCACGAAAATTCGCGCTTGTATGGGGTACGTCGCAGAAGCTCACTTTTTCCGCGATGTCTGATGAAATAGACATCGTTTACTAAATTCTACTATAAATAGACCGCCGATAAACCTTGGCAGTTTTGCACGGAGCCTGTGATCTTTTAGTGGAATGCTCTAGGTCCGAAAGCTGTAATTGTATTAACAAAAAAAAAAACTCGAACGGGTTGTTGGCGGCACTTCACACCGCAACCAGAGGTTTGGATATTCAAGCCACCGCATTGTAATTAAGTCTAATTTTAATAATCAGATAATTTATTACCGTCAATACTAACATAAAAATACTTTTACTTCGGCAATAAGGCTAGACTAACAATGCACCACACTCATTGACCGTGTTTCTATCGAATGATCTTACCTCCTTCATAGGTCTAACTCTTGGTTCAATAACACACTTATGCATTTTCTCGCATACTGAGTCTAATAGACATAAAGAGTACCTAATAGGCAAGCACCAAAAAGGTAAACGATGTGTGTTTAATCTTAAAGAGGATAATGTAAACAATACTCTACAACAATAACTCGCTTAAATTACGAGCTTCCGATTTTACCCCCAATACGACCAGCTTGATCAGACGTCGTTTTCCAAATCAGATCTCTCTGAGGGGAAACTTTCTGTCAGCGGCTGTTTGTTGGGACATGCTAGCGTTGAATGGTAAACAGATTCATCTTTATGTCACGGGTCACAACACTGATATAGAATAGCACAATATTCGACAAAGGGTTACTTTAACCTAATACTTCTGCTACGCAAATATTGACGGTAGAAGTCACACTGTAACATCACACCCAGTTCTATCAATAATTTATTAAAAAATCGTGTGCAGAGATTACGCCAGGGGGTCAGCAGAAAGCTTTTTATTCTCATTCAATAATAATTTTGAGAAAATTTATATTGCATTATTGTTGGGAATACAAGTAATTATTGACAAAATTATCGATATTTATAAATATTGTTAACTTAAACGTGAACGTTGGACATATTCAACTTCTATGAGCTTTTCTTATTGAGACTATTCAAGTCTGTTGAACTCAACCATGGCAAATATTCTAAGATGAAAGCACTAAAGGAATGTTGGAAAATGAAACACAAAATATGAAAGAACTCGACAAATAAGTAGATAAGTACTTTTGTCTAGAAGTCTCTAAAAAAGTCCAAGTGGTATTACTTTATGAAATGGTATTCGCAATGATATTATTTGTAAGTCTGACGTAACTAGAGGAGGTGTTATGTTTTTCAGAAAATTATTTTTCTGTTTATTTATATTTAATTTACTACTATTTCTTTAACACATTCTGTTTAAAAAAAAAATGAAAAAAGTAACGGACCAATTATTTTTAACATAATTTAGTGCTGGGATATTGGTCGTTAGCACAACTGATTCTTAGGCTGATTTTCCCTAAATTACATTTTACCTTTTCCTTTAAGGTAATTTTAGAGGTAAAAATGAAGCGTAAGTAATGCTCCGCACGCAATAGATAAAAAGAGTCGACTTTAGAACCTGGCGAATGATTTGATGTCTAACTTTACAAGATATATAAAAAGCGTTCGTTTTTTAGCAATTAAATATATACGACTGAAGATTATCATCCCTGGTAAAACGTTGGGCAAAATATAACAGGAAAATTTCCGTTCTTGTCATGTTATTAAGTATTATTAGTGTTGATTTACATTCATTAATATCCACCAGTGCATCCCAGGTTAACTGCGCATACATTTAAACCAAACAAAAAAACGTCGATTGGATAAGGCTACGACATTTGAACGATTAACTGTCTAAATTTTTTACCATTTTCATAGACCCTTCAAATTTCGTGTAAGTCGCAACAGCCCAACTGTATAGGATTTGTTACGCCCACCCCGAGTTCTGTATTGGCACTATACCCAGCGTTAGCACTATTTACCTGAATGCCTATTAACGCGCCTTACGAATGATCACAGTCCAGGCATCCAAGACAAGTATGTAGGTAAAACCTCTTGATCTTGTTGCAGGAAAAGGTGTTCATGTAATGAAGCCTTACACGTCACGATTGAACCGGTAATAGGGGAAAAGAAGCTAGGACCTATTTTAGCTATGCCATTAAAATAAGCCTACAGAAAGGATGAGATTAGATGCATTACGCATTCAGGTGGTCAGTGTGGAAGCTAACAAACCTGTTCATCACTTACCCAACAATCGCTTGGAGCGATTCGACTGCAATGGAATGAAAGGAACCTGCGTATGTGCTAGGTACCTCGGTTGTGACAAGAGTCAATGTTGTTAGTTCATTTACGTTAGAATCTGTACATGGCAGTATTTCGAAGCTAGACTGGTGCGATAAGTGTGCTTGCTGATGACGTACAGTGATTAAATGGTAACTAAAAGAAAGAGTTTGCCGGTGGAATAAAGCAATGCCTGCCAAAATCATATTAAAACAATAGCGCTACTGCTGGCTTTCGCGTGTTGTACGTCTGTGTTCCCCCCACGTCCGTTACTGAGTAAGCTTGCATTGGTTGTTGTGGACCAGTTATTTACGAAATTACGCTCAATACCAGGGCAAACATAGTGAACTGGTTGCCACTGCATTTGCTAATATCTAGCTTGAACAAACTCGTTGCAGTAACTAGCTCTCTGATAGTTAACATGAAAAGTCCTGTCATACCTCTGTAGTTTTTTGTGCGTAACTATTATGCATGAAAGAAAACACACGGACAGCTCATGATAATAGACGGCTTACAGATAGATCACGATGAAGATATCAGCTGTTAGTTGTTGAAAACGAACGACATTTCGACGGCATATTGAGGCAGACTTGTCAAGCAGTTCAAGACATCGAGCTATTGGTAAATATCAAATTAATCAATGAAAAACGTTCAAATGAAGCTATACCGTGTGAAAAGTTTAAAGGCTGAAAAACTAGCGCAAGGACAGCTTCGATAAGAGAAGCCGATACAGCATAGTGTTACACGCAAAACTGCTCTATGTGCCGGCTCAGTGCCTCAGATTGACGCTGTTCGATAATACGTAGTCAGTGGATCAGGAATGCACATAGCCTATTTAGAAAATAGATCCTTAAGAGTCATAGAAGAGAGAATGGCAGAGAGTACGATCTATTCTCAACGCTGATTTGCCATCAAAATCATGAAACAGAGCCCGATAAGTCAATGGCAAACAAATATGGGCTATACGAAGGCCAACGAGTAATTTTTCAGGCAACGACAAAATCTCTTCTTTTTCGAAAATCTCACGAACCGTTCATTTGGTTAAACATATGACATTACCACGGAGTCCTCTTTCTGAATTCTGATGATGTATCGGAATGTGAAAGCGGTGCAATTTGCCTCATCTCGGACGCACGGCATCGGACACTCTATTTTTGCCGTCTCCTATTGTTCTTCTTCTTGCATGGCTACAGAGCCGTATCCTGCAACAAGTTTCAGCACGCGATATAGAAATCCAGACATACAAACGCATTCATAGGTCCTTTTGTTTCTTATGGGGAGCACTGCGAGTGACGACCCCCGAAATCCCTGCTATGGGCTCGTGATTCAAGGGATTCGGTTAAAGTAGACGTGCTGCACAGAACCAAGTTAGCCTATTTTCTGTCCGAGCAGTCTTAAGGACATCAACACGTCGAAATAGTTATTTCGACTCAATCGAGAGGCGTTCGAATTTCAATTGAAGAACATTCTAGTTCAGATGAAAAGTGACCTATTGCATTGTACCTTGATCGAGTAAGCCATCTCCGCCGTTTATGATTTCGCTATTGTGTACCTTTTACCAATAGCTAACGGGTAGTATTGTTGTCACAGGCCTCATAGAAAGTTCATGCGTGTATCATTTGTGACAATCATTTACGTTTCTTGCTAGGCGGAAAATGTTCAGATAATCCTATTTCGCTTTATGGGAATACGTTTTGTTTAGGCAGGTAATGACCCCTTTTGTTAGCGAATTATCGACTATCTGGTCCCAACGTTTTCCGACCGCTAATCCGTGAATCATCGATTGATTTACTTGGCTTTTATTATGTATAATTAATGAATAATAAATTGTAAAAAATAAAAGTGTATAATTAATTAATAAATAAAGGGTAGATCTATTCATCTGTTCCGTTTATCATGAAGGACATTATTTTTTCGAAATTTGATTTTGGAGAGGCTTTGAGCGCAGGCCGATCAACTATAAAGCCTGTATAAATAGTCTATCACTAACAGAGAAAGGTAGCTGGGTAAAGTATAAAGTTTGAAAAGTGCTGTGAGTAAGTTTTGCGAATCATGGCTTAATCTAGGTGACCGGGCAGATCTCAAAATATTTAGGCATATCTAAGCAATAACATTCTATGACAATTGAGTTTTTTGCTTACGTACATTATTCCTGCGTGAATCACTTTCTATTGGGGTGCCATGCGACCACAAGGTCTATTTGTACACGATAAATAGGGACAGAGCGAGGTGCGTCGTAGTCCAATGGGCTCTATACTTTTACTGCCTGCCGTCACACTTATTTGATGCGCGGCATGCGCGCTATCTTCAAAGCGTTTTAAGAAAAAAAGCTTTAACGCTTTTTTTAAAAGAAACCTCTAACCAATGTCTAACGGGTACGCGAATACACTAGACGCTTAGGGATGTATTATTGGTTTTTCCGTGCTTCAATACAGCCTATTATGAAGGTGAGGTATTCAGAGCAGAACTCAGTGTATAAGTGATAAAATACTGGGCGATTTCGCGTCGCACGAGAACTTTTGTTAGCGGTTAGCTACGCTGCGTTAGTGAGATAAGTGCTCGACGTATTATCATCAGTATATAGAATAAGGCAAAAGTCCTTTGATAATTTGACAGTGTTCATTATATACACATGTATATGGCACGTAAATTGCAGTTCCTCCCTATATTTTACCCTTAAAAACGTATGTGTTAACAATTTTTTTTGCATATGCAGCATAACTGACTACTATCCATCGCGATTGCAGGTTCAATACGAAAAGTGAACCATTAACTAGTACTTTTTAAAACGTTACTCTTTTAATCCGCGACTAATTCTTCATTAGTAATTCTGCGTAGAACGATACTGGTAAGTGTATGGTCATTATAGTGCTGTTCGATAGAGACAATTTCAGTGGAATGAAACTTTATGCTAGAAAATGCAAGCTGACGAAACAGTCAAACTCTTCAAACAGAGAACGTTTCATGAATCCTTCAAAAGTTCTATGAAAATTAACAGCAACATAGCTCGTTGACTTCAGTGAAATTAGTGTTTGGGGGAGTTTCTCTGCAGCAGAACTGGATAACATCTATGATGAATGAATGCGTGCCCATTAGGCCAAAGTTTGTTCTAATTCAGATACCGTACCCTAACAT
>NW_019213574.1:18040-83734 GCF_002532875.2 Varroa jacobsoni | reverse complement strand
ATATATAGAAACCTTTATAATGCATCATAATTGGCTCGCAACATTTAGTTGCCATAGGAACGGCCAGATACGGCTACTGATTTGAATAAATTCTAACAATTGCTTTTTCTTATACTTATCAGAAGGCGTTCATCGTGTTCCTGAACCATTTGAATTTCCGTGCATCTTTTCTTGAGAACGATGCGAATAGCTACTTCAATTTAATGGCAGTAAAAAATAGTGATAAATAAATTCGCGCACGCGTTCCACAGTGACTTCGATCAGGCCGCTACTCGACACAGACGTCACGATGGACCCTCTAGTACCCACCAACTGTACATTCTCCTCGATCAATGACTTTCCGCCGGTAATGAACCTAGCGTTATCACGGTTACTACTGTGATCTACATGACTTTTTATATATTTTAGCATATGATCATAATGATGTTGATGTATTCTGATACCCGAATCAACCGGCCGTTTCCACTCTATTTATTTAATAAGAAAGTGCAGCGGCGGTGGAGTCTATAGCACGAGCTAAGCTTTGGTCAGCTTTTTGCGTTAACGCAATTTGTCGATCTAGGGCATGATGTTTTGCCCCGCAGCGTTTTGCTGTCAAAACAAGCCCATACACACATTTTCATAAAAAGTCTGAAAATTTCTCTCCAATGCCCGCGTGCACGTGCAGTCCCTTTTTGTTTCATACAGATAATAGGATATTCTGTAAGAACAGCAAAATTATCTTAGCTAAAATGACTTGAAAAGGAATTATGCTTTTCTGTAAAAACGGAACATATTTTGCACCGTTAAGAGACCTTGAAATAGATATCTAAATATAACAAAGATCTGTAGGGTTTCAAGCGTACTGCGAGACGCTGCTAGTAATTTCATTAGGAGCAATATACGTCACGTCACAAATAGTGACCAGCGTAACGGATTGATAACTACAGCTTCGACGCATCGCGATTTCCTTAGCTATTCGGTTCAACATAAATGATAGAAACAAATGATTCAATAAATTTGTATGAAAGTTATTCTGTGATACTTTTAAGCCATATGCAAAAACGTTTGACGAAATGAATGATGAATCGATGGCTGTCTTTGGCTTCATTAAACTAGCTTTGTAGACTTAGAGTATTAAACACTGTGGGTTCTGGATGAACTGCGCGTACACCGTCACCTATTTTTGTGTAATATATAATGATGTTTTTCCGAGCTATCAGCTTAACTCGTACTCGTGTTTTTTCGGTTTGTATTGTCCTTGTGGCTGCAGGACCTGTTCACGCAAGAGCAGAGGGCGACTGGGGCGATCGCAATTCATATCTCTGTAATTCTCTATATGTGCGGCGTAATGGGTATCGTTTGCAATCGCTACTTTATACCTAGCCTGGAAATTGCCAGCGATGGTAAGTAATTAAAGGAGCTACTTTAAATCAACCAAAAGGATATAAAACATATTGAACACTGTCGTTAATAGACTTTTAAGTGTGCAGTTTTGGAACGAAGAAGCATCTTAGTTCATAAGCAGGTGCTCAGGAAGACTCTGGGCAATATGCCGTAATGGTTTCGTAGGGCTCTTTGGATGTTAATGCTTGTAAAAGCCTGGAAAACCTAATAAAGCGCAGCGTGCTGGGCTACCGTGTGTGGGGCGATATCTTCATCTCCCCATGAGTACAGCAAGCAGAAGGTTGAAAGAAAATTTCCTATGTGTTGTAGATAGCTCTAGCAAAACCCGTGCTCTGCGAAGAATCGCGTTAAGAAATTTATTAGCTGACCGTTAGACCTTTAAAAAAAAGTAGAGATTTCTAGACCGTTCACATCGCAAGTATAAGAGCAAAAATCGGATTCCGCACTTTTCTTGTCAAAATGTCAAACGTAGGAACACATCCCAAACGTTCTGTTTAAACATATACTGCCGTCGTTGATTGTTGTTTTCCTTATGTTCCCACAAAAAAAAACGTATTTTTATAAGATCCAATAGAGCAAGCAAACCGTTATCTACGTAAATTCGTATAATTTTATCTGAAAACGACGCATCTTTCCGCTATCAGCGGTAATTTCCGCCTAATCAGCATGGAGTTCCTTTTGGCTTACTGAAGTTCGATGTTTTTGTCTTTTTCACCTTTACTTTCAAACCATATTGTCGTGGTACTGGGCAAGCTATTTCGGTGTGTTATCACACCTCATGAAGATGCAGCTAAATAATAGCCATTGAAAAGTCCACAGTGTATTCTGTTCCCCTTCGACGTTTTTCTCAAACGATCTTTGTTTTGTTCAATTGTCTTCAAATGAATAATTAGCCTGCGGTCTTTCGTCGGATGTCGCCGGTGCGACTTTCATGGCAATAGGAACCTCTGCCCCTGAACTATTCAGCTCTGTCATCGGCTCGTTTATCACTGAGGGTGACATCGGAGTTGGTACGGATACAGCTGTTACATACGATAACTTATATTACACTTTGCCCTCTAAGATGTCTGCCGGCAGATTTCCATTGACTTGCACCAGCCAGATCTTCTGATTCTATAATCCTGGTTAATATTTGTAAAGCTCTCTCTGCTTTTCTGCTTAGGCACCATTGTTGGATCGGCGGTATTCAATATTCTTGGTGTGACGGCAGTAATTGGCCTAGCGGTCGGTAAAAAGGTCAGTTGATGATGCAGCTTTAAGGTACTACCTTTTTTTCTTTTGATACAAATACGTTTGTTACTATACTCCGGCTAAAGGTATCTGTCTTCTGAAACAGAACATCATCTTCGAGAACAGACGGCAACCCACAACCGTAAAGCTGTTAATTTTAAAAAATCTGTTTAGTATTTGCGTAAACTTAATCATATTCTGCTTCGACTCTCCTGCGGATAGCTAACAGCTATTATTTAACCGGCGCTTTCCGACTTCTAACAGTACTCGCAGGCAGGAAAAAATTATAGTACGGCATCGCGAACTTAATTGATATGGTTTATCACGATCTAGGACTTGAAAATTGACTGGTTCCCGATAAGTCGCGACAGCGTCGTATACATAATGAGCGTCACCCTTCTTATAATCATTATTTCGGACAACTTCGTGTCATGGTAAGCATTCGCAGATTTATGATGAAATCTACTAGTGTTCTCATGCATAAAATTTCAAGTATCAACTTTGTTAAATCCAGCCAGTAAATTTTTAATGCGAATCGCATCCTGCAGTTGAATAAGATCAAAGACTGTGGTTTTTTTTGTGTGCAAGAAACAAAAAGTTAATCAATGTGAAACTTCACGAAGGACTTTGTGAAGCTCTCCTGATAAAGATTGGGAAACAATTTCGCTTGAAGTGTAGTGCTACTTTTATTGTTTTTATCACAATTCAGTTGTAATATATGTAACCCTATGGTCCAGTCACGCATAGGTCATCTACTTTGCTAATCTGCTCAAGCAATTCTACATTTCTGAGTAGCTAAACATTTTTCCCATTTCTCTGAATGATACTGAAAGCAGATTACTTTTGTTAAAACCTTAAACCTGAAGTAGTAATCTTAGGCTACGTGCTTCTAGAATGCATACTATTCTTTAACTAGGAGCAGCAATTATTTCCACATAATCTGCCTGGTTAGCAATAAGGCGGGGCTATAAAGGCAAATGTGGACAAGACGCCGTTCTTTCAAAAACCGTTAAATCACGGTTGCGAAACAAAACGATGTTTGAACGAACTGGTTTATGTTTTTTAATTCGCGATAACGGTTTTCACAGGGGTTCCGTGAGTTTTTTTTGTCGCACAATTTACTCATTCTCTACTATGCATCAATTAAACGACCTAGTCTTCTGTCTGAGTATGTTTAGATCGTTCCTACGACGCGAAGCGTACTTTTCTTTCAATTCCGTACAATTCTACCAACGAACAGTAGCTATATTTAGAAATATCGTAGGGTGATAAATTTGCAATACAAAATGGTAAATATTTACCTATTACAATTGGTCACTGTGGTCACAATTGGTTGGAGAGTAGGTCACTACGTTAAATTGTGGGAAATATTAATCCAATTTGAGCGGAAAATTGATCAAAGCCATCGTTTTTATTATCTAGGATTAAATATTTTTTCATTAAAACGATGATTTATCTGATATGTCTATTTAGTGTCGACCGAGGTAGCAATATATTGCATTCCAATAAAAAGTAGAAGTTGAGCAAAAAAAAATGAAATCGCACATTTTATCTAGCACTTTATGTAAAGTAAAACTGCCAAGAATGTACGAAATGTGACAAAGACCCATCAGTGTATGTGTGACCTTTCGGCGAACACAAAAGGGTATCTCATGGCCTTATCGATCATATGATAATTACTATTATTAACTTTGCCTTGTTTAACTCCCTTTGTTCGACCAGGTACGAGGCAGTAATCCTGCTGTTATTTTACGGTCTGTATGTGGCCATTATGCTTTTTAACACGCGTCTAGACAAAGTTGCGCATTACGGGGTAAGTTTTTATTGCACACGCAATACGTAACTATTACGAAGTGATATTTGGTGTTATTTTCATTTATGACGCTTCATTTTAGGACTTTGAAGAGACCAGAAATCAAAATCAAAAGTGTTGTATTAATTATATAGATAAAAGAGCGCAATACAGTTATCTATTATGACGTAAAAGACATCTAAATCTATTTCAATACAGATACAACGTCCGTTTCAGTGGAATAGGGGGCTTAAATCAATTTTAATACATATCGCTTTCAGAAAAACTACAAGTTGCTGAAGTTCGCCGAACTCAGTTCAGACTCCTTTCTGTAACCATATAGTTGTGCGATGTTTCTAACAGCTACTTCGATGTGAACTGTCGTGTTTTTATCTACTGCTGATATAAACACTTTTTTCTTATGTCAATTTATGTTTGAACCTTTTAGATTGCATATCTCTCAAAAAAAGTAAAATCAACGGAATACACTGCTCTTTTGGAGGAGACCACAGTGGCTCAGTGCAACGACGATGATAACAGAAAATTACCATCTCCAATTTTTGAGGTTCCAAATGGAGGGTTCTTCGCAATAATTTCGTGGCTTATTTTTCTGCCCGCGAATATCGTCCTTACGTGCACAATTCCTGATGTCAGAGGACAACTTCGGTAGGTCGAGTTGTTCATGCCTTACGGATGCTTTTTAGTTGAATGTAGAGCTAGAAAAAGACTCACCCTGCTAAATATGGCACACTCTGCCAACTGTTATAGTTAGGCATTTAATCGTTGGCAAATGATTCTTGTGAGAACACCCAGAGGCGGATAATGTAAAAATATCTAGCGCAACTCCGGAAGATCGGGTTATAAGATTTTTGTCTTTTTAAAGGTTTTAATGTACTCTTCACGGCAACGGAGTGGTTATGTGTTCGCTTAAAAAAAATTAGGGACTGCGTGATACGTAGTGGTCTGGGCTTGAACGCCGACGCAGATGCACGCAATTTTGTCGCTGGTAGGCGCCGGCCCTCCAAAGCGGTGCTTAACGCATATAAGAAGTCAAAATATTTTTTGTCTTTGGAGGCTTACTGATTTTCTACACAAGTAGCTGTCAAAAACTGTTACCCCGAATCGTCATCCATGTGAAGTCGTTAGCAATGGCTAAAGGATCGAAGAGGCGGATTGTATATTTTGAAATGCTTAGCTTTGACACGGTCAGTTGCGGTGCTTAGCATGCACTGTAAATAACCCAATTTTTAAAATAGCCAGATGTGACTTTTAGGTATAATTCGAATCCATTTTTCCCTACGTAATGTACGATACTAACTGACCGGCAGTACCCAAAAGAGCGAAGAAAGCTTTGAAACATTTGACGACGTATTGGTCGCTTCCGCTTGCGTGGTTTTTCGAATACTTTGCAAAGAAACGTGCCCTTCTACCGATATAATCGTCATGGTGTCCAAATAAAGCTTATTGTTAGAAATATCTTTCTATTTAAGTTATGTGATTCCAAGCATTTTCACTGGATTCTAGAACGGCGGCGAATTACTTTCAGATGTTCTTCACATATTGATTTTCCCTAAGGTATGGCAGTTAAAAATTGATGCAAGCAACTTCTATTTACTAATGTACATTTAGTATTCCTTCATTTTAAGGCGGTTAGTTATAATATATATATATATATATAAACAATAATATAAAGAGATCCATTCGTAAAGAATGATTGTATTATCTATTAAATCTATCTGTTCCATAACTATCCTACGAGCACTTAGAAGTTGTACGTATAGTCTAGCTAGCCATCGAAGGCGATTTCGATAATAATCAGTGGATCTCTTAAGAAAATAAAATCGCCTAGTTGAAACAGGCCGGTTACCTGAAGATTCTTAACCTTCTAAGCGATGAACTAGTAGTAGATCCTGTGATGCTGCGGTATAATTGAAAATATGTGGCATGTATTTGCCTTCTAACAATTAACACAGTAATTATAACTGTAAATATTAGTTCTAAATTAACAAACATTTTAAAATAATTATTTTAGGTAAAAATTCTAAAAAGAATGTCCCGAACCCTATTACTAATTACTAAAAGGATATATATATACTTACATATTCATATGTACTATACAGTATTTCTAGTGAAGTAATTTGGGTTTAAAACCAGGAGTAGACGTACGTCGTCTCGTGCTGAAAAGAGCCGGCCGTCTGAAGCAATGCGTAACAATGGTAGACGCACCAGACACGAAACATTCAAGTGGCAATTCTAAACTGCTGATGTGTTTATTGCCTAGTTATGGATCCCACTGTGAGTACATTTTGCAGTGAACGGTAAGTTAAACTTCTGAAGACGTGATGTCGTTTCGCCAGGTGTTTATACCCTTTGACCTTCTTGATTTCGGTTCTATGGATTGGACTGAGTTCCTACATCACTGTATGGATGGTCACCGTCGGAGGATACACGCTTGGCGTTCCAGACACGATTTCAGGGCTTACCATCCTTGCTACTGGCACCAGCGTGCCGGAGGTAGTTTGAACTTTCTAGCAGCTTCTTTCCCTAACTTAAAAAAACAACCTGGTCAGTGGCAATAAGATATAGTAAAATCAAAATATAGATTTATTCTTAATAATCACAGCTAGATACATTGCTTAGTGCTTAAAGCAATTTGAAGATACTAGATGGAGCTGGCGGTTTTCAATCTTTCATCTTGTTGTAAACTTCCTTCTGCTTGAAAACACTGTGCAGCCACGAACAATACTTTTTCAAATAATTCCATGTGCACTTCTAAAGTGTACACTCGAAAGTGTGTATCCTAAACTTCTTTGTTTTTTATTTTAAATTATTCTGTTGCTGAAATCATTCGAAGAATTGCATGCGTACGCAATATCATTACCTGTCTTTACGTAGTTCTACCTGGTGAAATCTTCTTTTAAGCTGTTCGCGACTGTTCTGGTAGCGAGAAGCGGAAAGGGCAATATGGCCCTGTGCAGTCTTCTCGGGTCGAACATCTTCGATCTCCTTTTCTGTCTCGGCGCACCTTGGCTTGCCAAAACAGTCATCGCTAATCGGTAACTAATAATTCTAATTACGTGTATACGCATTAGCGGAAAGAAGGTGCAAATTTAGTGACTAACAACGAAACGTGAACTATCTGGCACACCCATTTTGTACATAGCAAATCGTAGTCCCCGTTGGTATCCCCGCCTGTGACGCGAGAGGCCGGGATTCGATTCCCCGAGGCGGATAATAATTTTTCATAAAATTAAAATATTTTTCTTTGTAGGTTTTAAAATGCAGCAATTGTCACAGTGTCTGTGGAGCAGGCTAGTACGTTACACTTTTCTGAGTGGTGCACAAAACAATTGGCTTGCGCCGTTTTTTTTTTACGAATATATCTTATGGCTTTTCGGCGGAATGAATATTCTTTCTAATTTTCATGACCTTTATTTTTTGAAGACAGGAAGACATGGGGTACGCAAATCATAACAGGAGATAGCCGATCATGTTTAGCGTGCCTAATCAACTGAGTTCTCTTATAGCTTTTAGTTGGTCAGTCAAAATGTCGGCAAAAATCGAGTAAATTGGTATATAATATGGAGAATAAATACTTCATTTTATTAGTGTATTTCGTACAAGAACTACTAGTTAACTTGAAATATTCTTAAGCAAATTTTTACAATTTTTATAGCAACCTAAAAAAGTCACAAACTTGCCTACCCTTTCTGTCGTCTTAGTGAACATTTTGTGATACCACCTTATATATATATATATATATATATATATATATAAGGTGGTCCGTCTAAGTTAAGTTTTGTCGGATTATTCGGTACTCCTTCCCAAAATCAATGCCAACGTTATTGTCAAATTTCATGCAACTCCCAAAAAATCCGAGGAAGATCTTTATGAAGCAAAACGAAAGATTCATAATCGTGTATGACACAATCTTCATGAAGGAGGCTATTTTGTAATCCTAAATTTCTTTTAGTAAAAATTATTGACGTTTTCCAAAAGAAAAGACCTGTTCTATCTTGGGTTGTGTAACAAGATTGACCAACAGATTCAGACCTAGATTATATTGTGGAAAAGGATCTGCACATATAAATACTTAGTAACGAGCGTGAAGGCCAACTTGCAAACCTCTCTTGATTCTGTTTTCCACAGAGAAATATTGATTCAGTCGTTAGCACTTACATACACCTCGATCACTCTGTTGGCAACCATTGCTCTGCTGTACTCCGCAATGGTGATCATGAAATGGAAGGTAGGTGCTGCATGACAGAAAGATGATTGCGTTCAATGCACAACGTTTTATGCTGTCAAAGGAGCAATCTCAAAACGATAACGGAAGTTGGAACCACTTTCACTTTACTATAGTATAAATTTATTTGGTTAATATTTAAGGAATCTTCATCTGAGGTTTAGGATATTTGGCTTAGGCTTTTACGATATTGCCATATTTTAGGTCACAATCATTTTGCCATGTAAGCTGGTGCCGCGACACCAAAAACCGACCATTGAATAGCTATTTTTAGGAACATGCTAAATCAAAAGCAGAGTTGGTTTGAAATTGTGCTTAATAGAAGAGTCGAGAAGTAGCGGATAGCTCAGGCTCTCAGCTAAGGTAGGTCCAACCATCTGGGTTGAGGCCCCACTCGGCCGATATAAAACAGATGCCGGTACGTAAAAGTATTGTTTAGATTTTGTTGAAAAAGTTATTCGTAACCTAACGCGTTTTTATTTACCTATTGTGCAATTCACCACATATATTCTCGGTGCTTACTGTCTCTTGTGTAACTGTCTGGGGCGTTTCAGGTGAACTACCTGACGGGGGTCTTATGTCTCGCGCTTTACGTGATCTTCATCACCCTCGCGTGCCTTTATGAGTTCCTTATGTTCGGTTTTAGCATCCCATGCTGAAATCTTCCAACCTACAATGACCTTGACAAAGGCTGCATTCATACGATGTTTTCCTTCTGTAGAACTCGTGTCGAAGAACTCAATGTGTAACTAGCAAATTTTTATGATAACCTTTGTTTGTTAACTAATTTATTATTAGGATGTTCCTCAATCTATCGAACGTTTCTGTTGATTGATGTAGCAGGTTTTTCGCTCCAGCTACTCATGCTAATGGCCGGCGTTGAAGAAAGCGGAATCATGTGGCTGTTTGAATGAAGTAAAATAACAATCTAGCATTTGTTATCGGTCGCAGTTGTGATACCTTGGTGATTCACTGCCACGTGGCTGTAGCTAACTGATAAAGTCTTTCAGATGGGTAATTTTCAAAATGAAAGAAATAAAATGAGAACTTTTACAAATTTGTTGTACACCTTTAAACGTATGGTTTTTTTTAGCTAATCGCTAAATTGAGCATTTTTATCGCCGTAACGTTGTTGAATGTGAATCATCAATAGGTTTGTTTAATAACAAAATGTTGTCATTTCAAATTTGACGGACACACAAATAAATGAATATATCTATTCAGTATATATATTATTATTTTTATTATTTTTCATTTACGATTAGTCACTTGAAATCTTTATAAGCTTGGATCAAGTTCCATTTCGATTAACTTATTAAGTTTCAGTCTGGCACTTCAAAATTTCTTTGTTCAATTTTACGCTTGTTTCGCACAATATTTACAAAAGCGGTGGCAATGAAACTTCTTCTTCTTTGAAGAATTCCTTTGATATGAACATCACACGTAGTACAATCATGGAGGAGGCCGTATGCTGCGATTTAGTAAAATATATTTAACAAGAAAGGATGATGATCATACTTTCTCCGGTAGTCGCATCGTCCAAGGTTCTATGAATGACCCAATCAGTCCAACGTCCGATTCGCCTACGTTCTTACGGTATATGATAATAACCGCATTCTTCGTATTTCTCACTTCTCAGGCACGTTGCATGTACATTAGATCGGTTCAGACACTGAACTCAGGACAGCAATTGGACGTCATACATCGCTAATGCCTCGTATATTCCGCAACTTAATGTGGCATGTAGGCGAATTCTACAAATCTGGACTGTTTCATCGGGATAGATTTTTGAAAACTTCCAAATACGGTAGTAGGTAAACGCTTGATTTGTGTTTAGCCCTTCGTCCACAGAACGGACAACGAAGCCCGCACCGTTTAGTGCTAGTGGCACATGAGTTTCGGCTGTATACACGGGCAAAACTGGCCTTGATGCCCTCGTCGGTGCAGATGAAGTTTTCGGGGATTGCTTGACTTATGGGGCTCAACCTCTGGTGCCGCCCCGTCTCAGCTCGTGTATAGTGGCATGTATGTAATAAAGGCCGGCGTGCGTTCAATACAAATTTACTGATGAACCCAGACAACGTTCGCACCACCTGTAGTCGATGTATGACGTAGATAAAAAGACAGCTTGCCGTCGTACTCTACCATTCCTCTGGATGAGAGCCGTGATCCGAAATGAACTGGATCACCCTCTCATACAGAAGACGTTTGTTTTCAAACTGTTTAAAAAAACTCAGAGAAGTCATTGTCTCTTCGGTGGCTGCCATTAAGAGAGTCATAGGAAAGTTCTGAAAACTAGGCGTGCACGCACAGAAAATGATTATTTCTTACTATCTCGAAGGTATCTGTTACTAAGTAATAATGATTGGTTTTTCCGGCATACTGGCCATCGACAAGGAGCCCTTGACCTTGATTGCTTTTGCGAATCTCTTGTCAGTTCTCTGCAGAAGAGGACGTGGCCAATAATCGACCACTGCTCTTCAGAGAACATCATATTGTTCTTTTCTTATAGAGATCTCAGATATACATTGGTCAGGCTATCAAAATAGCTGTCTATGGCACGATCTCTACGCCCAGGAATATGGCTAACGCCAGTCAGCAGTGAAATTTGATTTGACGAATTTTCTCCCATTTTATCGTATCTAAACATCTCCACAATTTGGTGTATGAGACTTAGTGGAGACGACGCGGTACACGCCGAAATGCCCGTCGATCCCTAATGGGTCGGAGATTTCTTCTGCGTTAAATCCAAATGTGTTCCTTAGGGAGGCACTTTTCAACGGGCCTCTGAAAGTACTCGACATTTGGTTTCGTGCTTTTTCCGCGCGAAAAATTCCTTCATAGAAACATTCCAGATATCCCACGTGAAACTGAAGGTAACAGTTTTGCCTCGTTTTGTTTGCTGGTCCAACATGATTGCGGAAATATTACTTTCGTCCTAAACATGAGCGGTACTAGCGATGTCTGGCATGCTGGCGCCTCTATACAGAAATACTTGGTCATAATTTCGCGGTCATGCGGGTTATATCGGAAATGAAATACTTCTATCTACTGAGAACGAATTATTTACGAGCCTTATTGAAAGACAGAGGATGTCATTGAGGATGCTGAAGCTCCGAATTCACAAGAAATACAATTTCTCCATCCACGACTTAAATACGGCTCACACATAGGATACAGCTGTCTTAGTGAAAACAAATACTACTATGAAGATAATCAACTTATTTATAATAAAAAGCAATATTGCGAATCCTCGAAGTGCCATTAGATGCTTTGTTCTCTTACCATCTCAGAGGAGAGACAAAGTGTGCAATGGTAACACCAACAGGCGCATTTTAAGGATTAGTGGCCATATTCAGATATATCGTTTCCTTTGGTTATTGTCGCCGTGAACAAATACGGATATGTTTGGCTGCTGCTCATAATTAGGTCAATGCAATGTAGATAATACAATCTATCTCGCAAATAGAGCTGACAACTTGCGTGGGCCGTGCGAATTATTCGACCGTTAGCAAGCACTATATTTTTTGGGCTCAGATCTAGCTGGATGGGGCAGGCGTGGTTTATCCAAACTTTTTTCATCATAAGAATCCAGTTTAAGTTATTGGAAATTGGCTAACTTCTTGTTGAAAGCTACGCGGGAACTTGAGTGGCAAGCCAGTACGGCAAAGGCGCCACAGACGCGATTAAAGCGATTAAAACATGATAAATCTGTAAACAAAGCGTATTTACCTTCGCGTATAGCGGCTAACGTTGAAAAAACATCAACAGCATCAAGGTAAAGTTTATCCTTTCGCGGTTAACGGCTGTTGCGCCTCTCATGTAAGTTTGGGATGACTAATTTAAAACAACATAAATATTGGCCATATGAATGGATAGCTTTCGAACGGGTCGCTATTCAATTTATCCGACGCCAACTGGCCCGTTCAATCGATCCATAATTTCACGGTCGATAAACTCTCTGTTGCTTTTTAATAAGTGATAAAGGGGACGAGATCTTCGACTCTTTCATATCCACACATATAAAAAATACATCTTTTTACATAAATATATGTATATTAAACAACTTCCCAATGAACGAATGTTTAAAAAAAACCTTGTATTTATAAAAGAAAGAAGAACCGTTTCTTACGAGTCTGTTCTACATTTTATAATTTAACATTTTAATAGCTCAATTACTCGAATATGGGAATTATAAATAAAGGTTGACATGAATCCTATGTATTTCCATGTTATTCAACCTCATCATCTCGGGCCCTGTAACTTTCTGTTTGTCGCTTACTCAGACTATATAAATAAAATTTATCCGTACAATATTTAGTATAAAAGTTCATTTAATTCCAGTCACGCTTCAGACAACTCTGACGTAGCATGGGATTACTAAAAGTAGATTTCTTTTTGTGAGGAAAACTTAATCCTTTGATTGGTATACGTGTAACTAAGTAACAATGACATAATGCAATTGATCGTCCATTTCAGGAAGTCTGTGGACCGTATGTATGGACCTGTATGAGCACGGCGAGTCTTTAAGCAGCGATTTAGCATTCCCCGTTTATAATGACCTCTTCCGAAGTTTCTATCCGCTGTATTCTTGGGCATACTGATGATGCTTTTCGACCACAAAGTCGCGGTCTTATATATATATATATATATGTGTTTTATTTGAATTTTGCTTTCTCGTATTATATTTTAAAAAATAAATATATTTTTATAACTTTCTTGAGTAGTCGTAGTTGTGCTTTTTGTCGATAAAGTCGAAAGCGTAAATTCGAGACTCTTATTTACGCTGCTTTGTGAAACTTATGCTGATGTTATAACTCAACTTACGGAAAATTGAAAAAGCTTTTAGCGGTAACATTGGTCTCGCGCATTTATATACTTGCGCCATGCATTCTGCTGCTCTGTAGTGCTACGAGACATAACATCGAACCACTTATTCGAAAGTTTTATAAAAAAAAAAAAAATAACAAAGACAACGACGTGCATTAAAATTGATGTGTTTATGATGATAGATAGATAGATTTGGTCATCTTATCTTCGGCTTATCGCGCAATCCTAAGCTGGCTATTTTGAAAAAAAAAACCCTGAAGAAATCTCGTCTTCTTCTTTCTAGCATGCAAATAACTTTATTTTAACGTTTTCACTTCATTTTTTTTTTGATAATTCATTACTGTTATTAATGTCTATTTTGTTTGTTCGTAAGCTGTCTGAACAGTTTTTTTTTTTCACATTGTGCACGTGATCATATTAATCTGATTTTATCGTCATTGTATTTGCTATCAGTCTCTTCCAGTGCTTTCTGGCTGTTTCTTTTCTATTTGCCGCCTCCGTTACTCTTCATTGTTATTTGATTATACCGAAAATAATGCGGCCGCTCCGATCACAGATATCGTTGCTCTATTTCGCAACGATTACTCGTTATTGATAAATACGCTAGACATCGGTAAACATTGCGATTCATCTACAGTAAAGAACACAATAGCACAATTTAGGCACAGCACGGTCACCACTCGTTCCAGATCTTTAGCAGGCAGTTTCGTTACGCTATGAATGGATGAATTTTACTTCGTTGCCATATATGATGATGATCTTGATTTTGCATGCGCAAAATCGAACACGAACAATCGCTTCATTGAGATCGCCTTGGATAGGTAGACGCAGCCAGTTCTCCCTCTTTAGTGGCTCGAACCAAAATATCTCGTTGAAGTCATTCAGCGCTGGTTTTGTCGAACGCGTTGAGCGCCTCACATTTTCGACGCTCTCGAGTCTCGCTGGATACTACTTGAAAACGCAAGCTCCATATGTCTAATGCTAAAATCAGCGGGCAAGGTCAGATTGATATAGAAGCAATGGTCGACCCAGTCAGTAATCATTTTTTCAACTGGACGATTTTTCGCATAGTTAAGTTCTCTATCAGCACAGCATCAACAACTGAGACTTTGTTATACCGTACTAGCTTCACCTAATTCGATTATATTTGCTACAGCATAGTAGCTTTATAACTTTACTTATTCTGACGTGTGATCATTTATCATACGTATCCTTCTATCCCTGTATCGTTGATCTAACCAGTCCTGTTTCGTATACTTTTTTTCGTTTGCTTGTTTATGTCTGCGTTCCTTATCTATGCTAGGTTGTTGTCCATGTTATCGTTGTGGGTGTTGTTTAATGGCGGTGTTATTTCCTACATCATATCACTGTGCTTCATTGTTTCAACTCAGTCTATCAAACAGATACTTTATTTGGCTTGTTAATACACATTCTGTAGTTGGTCTGCTATCAGCCGTACGTGCTATAGTGTTATTACTTGCACAGTAATTAGATGATGCTCTGTGCGGACAGGAGTGTTCTAGATCATTATCATTTATTAGTCATCGGCGTATCATTCATTCGATCAGCCGGACCTTTGTTTGTTTGCCCTCACAGCTTATTATTGATGAGGAGTCCAACGATGTCTACGTATGCCCAGTATAGATGAGAGTAACCCATCATTGAACCCACGCCAGTGGGTTCAATGATAGGTTACTTCTCTGTACCTTCTACCTTCTTCTGTACCTGGGTACCTTCTCTGTACAATAAGTACTATGCTACCATAACAATCAATTAAAATTGCCTAATGGTAAACGACACTTCCACAATGATCATTCAAGGTGCCTAACGTTGAGAAGAACAATAAAGTGATAATTTTAATAACATTTTCTTCTTTTTTCCGTAGTTTCTAATAGGAGGGGGTCGTAGACGAAACATGTTCAAGTGATGTAAAATAGCTTATTTCTGGATTGACCATGAGACTTACAATAACGCTGCGGTATTTTTAGTTTAGAACAACAACAACAGCAGCAGCAGCAACAACAACAACAACAACAACAATGATAATAGTAATAATAATAGAATAAAGCAGATATGATCATCTACACCATTGAAAGGCCTCTATTAATTAAATGTTGAATCGCTTCTGAATTGTTGGCTTAAGTTTATACAAAAAAACAAAAGCTAAAGTAATTCACAATCTAAACCGTCGATAGATATGTATATCGGCGTGCGGCGGGAACAAAAAACAGCTCACTTCAACCGTGCTTTTACCTAATAGTAATTAGTGTTACTATTATTAATGAGTGGCGGTATTAAACAATGCCGAACTAATGAATTTTGAATTTAATATTGACGCACACTCCTCTATATCTAATGTGGTCATGTAGGCAACATGACGGCCTGATAAGTACGTGACGCCCGCTGTTCTTCTTATACCATTTACCCGAAGTTCGTACGTTTCACGTCTTCTGCTTGACAGTCTAATTAGCAACCGGTGGCTTTCCCGTGTTCGTTACTCTAAAACAACTCTTCGTAGGTGGAGCACTATATTCTTCACGTGAAACTCAATGACTGTTCACATTTATCGTCGTCTCTCCTCAGTTGAACCTATCCAAAAACGCTTACCTCGTGCACCCACGAAGCCAGGAACCCCGCCCTTTTTACCACGAGCCCCTGCACAAGTAGATCAGCACAGAAGTCATATAAGTACAGTTAGATATGACATTCAAATATATGTAGGCTAAAATTGATTACGATTGTTGTTACTATAATTAGTGTCGTATATTACAGTATTCGTCAGAATAAATACGGCACTCATGAGGACAACGCTTGCTAAAAGATTATTTCACGGCTGAGAACTAGTTCCATTTGAGGCCTTCTGATATACGTAGAAAGGCAAAAAGCATTCCATAGCCAGCACTCAGAAGGATAAGTCCTTGTAACAAAAAACCTCTTCATCTTTCCGAGCATTTGGAAGGTTATGAGAAAGTGTTGAAAGTTTGCCTGGCTCCTAGATAAAGTTCTTAACGAGACAGGAAATCGATTTTGAACAGGAGTGCTCGACCTAAAATTGTAAAGCTAATTTTCATTGTGCTAGCGAATAGCCAGTATCGCTTTCAGATTGACGTTTTTATTACATATGGTGTAGAAAGTGTTTCTTTCAGGTATTACACGGCATGACGGTCTGAGGAAAATGCCGAACTTGTGATTGATATGGAGGAGCACGGGAAGACATCAGATCTACGCGAAAATCATAATTCTCAATGAGTCAGGTAATCTACATCGTACCACTGTGCATCATCATTGTCATTGTTAGTAGTTTCTATGGTTATTTTGTATATTGGATACGACAAGAACAAAGTCATACGATTATGCCGAAGATCTAAACTCTATTAATGTTATTATATTTCACGAAAACGCAGACCGTGCCAGTTGGTGGCCTGTGAAGCTGTGCTCGAAATGTACACTCAAATCAACGAAAACAGTATCGCTTTCAGCGTTATTTCCTTTAGCGTACTAAGGCCGGCAGCGCTCTAGGTATAATTGAGACGAAGAATCATTTTCACATACACTGATTTTTTGTGTGTCAATAAGTTTTTAGTCCTCCATAAGTAACGAGCATCAACGCCACTAGATAAGTAGCAGAACTTCGCCTGATTATTGAAAAGAGAAGCTCCTAATCCGGGGCTATGTTTTTAAAAATCGGGGCTCTAGGTCATATATTCTGGAACAGTAGAACCTCCACACTCACCCACAAATCCAGGTGCAGGGCCGCCGATTGACCTTTTTGCGCCTCCGTACAGCAAATCATCGTAAAGGTATCGAGCCTGTTGAGATGAAGGAAAAATTCTCGACAAGATGTTCAATAATTTTGTCTAAAAAGAGAAAACAAAAAATACTAACCTTATTTTTCCTCCTCATTCGATGTATTCGTCAGCAACACAAGCCTGACAACGATTCATTTGGTTAGGGAATAAAGATAATATCAGTGAGGCTACGTAACCCTTCGATCGAAAGATACAGCGGGCATATCATAGCATCTGGAAAGTTAGTTAATTTTCTTAACTAAACTGAAAATAACCCGGCAAGGCTGGCGATTGATTACGTAAAAGAGGTTAGCCTTACCTTAAGTCATAATTTTACTGATTGACTTTATCTATTAAATTAAAATAAAATTAAAAATTTCACAATACTGTTTTTCAGATCGTTAATTCCTGTTCCTGCCTGATTGAAACAGTTAGCTTTGTCTAGCTTCGATACAATTGTCCCGATGATGTCGTAGTGAATAACGTGCTTGGCTGTCAAGCTTGGTAAGTTTGAATTCTAACATATACACATCTCGCTTCGTGCTGGACACCAGTCGTCTGTCTGAAAGAACGCCTAATGGCGGTACGGGACATAAAACTAGAAACATTTAAAGATATTAAACACAATTAGAACACGATAAGGGACTCGTATAGTTGGCCGCCCTCAAGACTATCTTTTTGGCTGAAGTTTCTGTACGAAGATACGTAGAGAAATTCAAATCGGGAAAATTATAGGGCACAATGGGAGCGCTTGGCCCTGATTTACTTGTAAGGCTGAACGTCTTTTACCTCTGTTAGGCGTTCGGGAGAAAGAGTTAAGTCATATATGTAGGTTATGCACAGAAGGGTGTATTTACTGCTATTGTTACTATTATGTAAAAACGTATGTCGTAGTTTTAGCCGAAGTTTGATCACTTCCTCACCGCCGAAGATTTGTCTAGTAGTTGTGTACGTTAAAAATAACCATCCCGCGTCGAAATAAAAAAATCCTGTAGTTAAAAATAGTGCTCACAACTGTATGTAATTCTTAGCTTGCCTCAGCTGTGAGTACCGCTGCAAACAATGCAAATTTGTTACTTTCCTATTCAACCTATTAATGGGTGGCTAGGGAGAGGTAGCGCTTGGACGCGAATAACTGTCATTCTCGCCAGATAAAACAGAAACGTGGTTCCCTTTATCTGAATTTCAAGCATGACCTTTTTGAACACGAAAGTGAGTATAAATAGCTAACCAATCAATAATAAATTAATGCTATGTCGTCGAATAAAATGTATTTATTCCCAAAAAAGTGTCATATATATATATATATATATATATATACAGGATAGGGCGAAAGTCCCTTGAATCTTTATTTGAAATATATGCGATATATAGAGATACAACGCATATCTATCAAGTGGTTTTTGCCTTACCTGATGTATATATTAAATCATTTTTCACCATTATAATATTAAGACCCGGTTTCTGTAGTGGATAGTATTAGGCACAATGGTTATGTCGAATTTACTTTTTGCTTTTCCAACCTCAACCTGTTTTCAACGAATACTTTTCCTGAAAGCTATGTGTAAATGTAATACTGTATACATGTTTTTGCGTAACCTTATCGTTTAATCAACTCGGATAATAGGATAGATAAAAGGGTTATTTTGGCCTTCAGCAAAATCACAGTCGGTATAGTGGAGGTCCACGATATATACACGGCACAATAGTACGAACCGACCTTCACAATTAATGTTAGCAGAGTCCCGCGACCAATTGCTCTACCATGTGTAAATCTGCAGAGGAGGTTTAACAGTAAGGGTGACCTCCTTGAAAGGCCCTGAAGCGTTTGTCATATTTGCTCCTTTACAATTATAAGTTCGCGGACCTCGAATGACTAGTTACTCAAAGAAGTGGAAGGTAAACTTGTTAGTCTAGTGCAGTATATGTTCAAACTGGTTTTTGGTCGTGACAGAAAGATTTATTTGGCAATGATCATATCATGTAGTTGGTATCATGTGCATGGGTTACGTCTAGCATACGTATTAACGCCAAATGGACAACGGCTACAAGGATATCAAACAACAATTCGATGCTGACTTACTTTTTCTTATCCCTAAGAAGTTTTAGCTATGTATATCTGAATATACTTCATACTTGAATACAAGAATATATGTAATTGCACAGGTCGTGAAAAAAGGAACCGTATATTTATGGCAACACCTGTTCTAGCTCTTCGTTGTAATGGGGCTGTTCGGTATGCGCGTGCATGCTCATGCGATGAGCAGACCTTGATAAGCAACCCTGGCACATGGGTGTATACATTATTCCGGCTTTTGGAAAAAGTGTACGAAGGCGGCAAACAGAGGTCCAAAGGAATTTCTGGGGTATAATGGCATAATCTGTTCCACGTTTGTCAAAGTCTGACGGGCAGACTGACTATCTAGTCACTTGGACATTTCGAAAAATTAACCGATTTCAGAAATCCGGAAATGAGCGTTGAAAAAAATAATTATTTTTTGTTTTACAATACAATGATTCATTCGATGTCATTTTAGCGATGTTCTTTTCAAGTTCACTTTTTGCGTCATGACTTATTTGGAACACGTGTAATCAGGCAATAGAAATCAGCTTATACTAACTGATAACAGAAGATTACAAAGAGAAAAAATATTCTATTATCACAGTAACACAGATGCAGTAAACGTTAGTATACTGAGGACAACTTGGTAAGCTGAGTGACTCTATCTAAATGTGGAAATCTACTGGATTGTAAAGAAAAGTACGCTTACTCGCAGGCGGTGTTTCTCAGTGGCTACAAAAAGCGGTTTAGTCTATTTTTTGTCTAAAGTTTATTTGTTTTTCGTTGGAAACCGCCATTAGCGCTTTGCCAGTATCATAACCTATATGTTTTCTGAAACTGAAAATTGTGACTTTTTATTAGACTTTTATAGACGGATTTATGTGACAAACATATAATGTGAGGTTGGTTTTTACGCCTCAGTGCCATGAGCAGATGTATGCGAAATTTCTGCAAGCCTCTTTGTACTTTCAGCGCCCGTACGACAAAACAGTCATCGGCTCGAATGTAAGAACAATTTCGTGCTACGTACCGTGCTAAACGTCATCCTTACCAGTCGACGTGTATATGAGCGTAAGCGTTTTGTCGATGACACAAAGAGCGCGTGCATCACCTACCTAACTATTTCGGTGGTAATTTGCCGCCCTAGTTTCGCCTTTCTTATGGTTCGTCGTCTCCGACCTGGGACAACGTCTTTAGTGCCGCTGTCAGTTTGAATCTAATGTTGTTTACAGTTAAAATTAATGGGGCTCGCATATGGTGAGTGCGTCATCCAGAACTTATATTTCGTTGCACATTTCTACTCATACTACTAGGAAATACCGTAAACTGGTCCTGATTTCGAGTGAGTCAGGACTTTCGACTACATAAATAAGGTTTGGCGACGACATCTTTCGCGTTACAATGCTTTAAGGATAGGCTCCCCACATTTCATGACGCAATTAAGATTATTAAGACTGGCTACAGTATTAGCAGAGTTCATAATCTGGCTATAACTTAAGCATGTTTTAAATTCGCACATTTGCATTGAAAAAAGTCAAGACGTACTAAAAGATGGTTGGGGATGAGTATAAATTGCATTAACTATAATTGTATTGTTCAGCCATGAAAGTCACTTGAGCAGTTCTTTCATTTTCAAACAACTAGTTTTTTCACGTCAGCCTTAGTATTTTATGAGTTCGTAGACGGCCTTGTTAGCGCACTGACCACAAACAATCTGAGACACATGCAGACTTCGTTTTTTTTGTGTTTTAGTAATAATGTCTTTATTAATTTATGAAAATTCACTATTACAACCTTATTATTTATTAAGCTTTATTTTTATAATAAAGCTTATTATACTTAGGAGGTGAATAATCCTTCATTTATCAGTTCTAATATCAAATGGCAGTAATCAAGCCGATAAACAACGATCAGTCTTTTCTTGAAAGCATTTTTAGTTGTGATTTTTTATCGAGTTCGCTAATTCTATCCTCCAACGAAATCAACGAGGCTTTGTTCCTTATACGCGCTACATATTTTCATCCGGTGTTACGCACAAATTAATAAGTTTTTCCTTCAAATGATATTAAACTTCTTATATTTCATAGAAATTATCTTGTAATAAGCCTCTGAACAAACTCTGTGGAATGAGCGATAAGAAATTGGTCTCGGGTGGCGTCGCACAAGCGACTAACGACATCGGTCATCGTTGTCTTTCCATCTCTCAGGTTTGAAAGTTTTACTTTTTCAGAATCCTCTTCTATAATAGCCGTTTCTACCCGTCACTGTTTCAAATTTAACGCGCGGGAGTGACTTTTTACATAGACCCAGCAGATGGGAAATACTATGTATAGATTCTGTTGAGTGGAAGCGCTAAAGCATTATTTGTTTAAAGCTCATCCAAGGCACAGACGACAACAAAGGAGTATGCACCAGGTACTGAGAATCGCCTACTGCGATAAAAAAAAATGCGCGACGTTACCAATATGAATTGTGCTACTAAGTTAAGTTGTAAGCTTTAATTTCCCCTAAAAGGAGATGACGTATTACCGTGTAGGTTACGTATACTTCTTATATTCTCTAGAAAATATTATAAAATGCCTGTACAGCGCGAGTGTTTGATAGAGTTCTGTTAAAAATGAAATGTCTATATACGTAATAGGCTATAAAAGTAACACATAAAAGTAAACACTCAGTATGTTGATATTATGAACGTTCTGATAGTTTCAATGCCACATGTATGTCTACTCTAAGATTATAAGGAAATAGAATTAAAAAATGACAGTTTAAAGTATATCTGATTATCCGGATATTGACCAGACGAGAATTGCTGAGTCACATCGTTACGAAATCCATATTACTTTTGAATGAATAAGCTTTATATTGCTACATTCAGTAATGTCACCTACACTTTGGCGGTGCACATCAGCGTACTAGAAACAACCAAGTAAAATGATTTACCGACGCCTTTGCACCTAGAAACCTAGGTTAAACTTAGGGCGTCATCTGACAACATAAAGCTAGCCTAACAAAGCATTACGGCTATCTGGTATAGCTGCCGCTGTGCGCGACACCGCTCCATTGTCTCCAATTGCACCATAGTCCATCATCTCCAATTTTTTTGTTAGAACGTTTGGTAGCGTCATCATTTTACGTTTAAAGTGGATGTTTCCTGGGAGGAGCTGGAGTGAGAATAGAGAGTGACTAGGAAGCAGTAAGAACGCAGCGAATATACGGAAGTATTCCGGTACTAATAGTGACAAAAAACGACAACAAGCGAGCGATTTTGCTTTTTACTAAAATCTAGGTGCTGTCTGCTGTTGACTCGCGCGTGCATACCCTAAAGATTACCGCACCTTAGAATTCTAATAACAGTTATGAACTAGGATGCAATAGTAAAACACATTTATTTCTCGCAGGCCGCCTTTTAGACAAATGCAGACTCGGACCCGCCTTCGATTCTTTCTGCCTGGACGTACCGTTCAAAACTCACTGGAGTCCTTCGACTTTAACTAAGGTGTAACATCGTTAATTTCGCGTGGCTAGAATATACGGCAGACATAGTTTTCAGGCTACTTTGCTTGCTCGACGGTCAGATCTATGTCTACAGCTGAAGTAGCAAACGTGAGGTAGAACAACGGCGGAATTGGGGAGGACTGGGTCGATGCAGGCTAACGGGTGTAAAACGCAAGCAAGTTCTGGGGTAATCGAATTGAGTCAATGAAAAACTCTCTAAGATAATTCAGAACAGAATCAATCTAGCGGGAGATAATATTGTGGCTTGTGTACGTATAGATATGCAGATCTCTAACTATGGGTGGCGTTCTCAGCGCAAACATGGCACAAAGAACACAATTAGCAAAGTATAAGTGGTAATTTAAGTATAAGAATTGAGTCGGCAAGGTTATAAATGAAACTAGACGACGTAATTAAAGCTCAATGATTTCTTCGAACTCGTACGATTTTAGGGCATATTTTTTTAGAGGAGTTCTGGAGGATGAAGTTATTCACTGACAATTACCAGGAGGACATCTTGCCTAGAAGACTGGGATAGCATGAGTGTCACACTTTGCAAAAGAAAGACTTTCTTCACGAATGACGTTTTTCGCGTAAATACTTTTAGAAGCTGTTGAAAGAGTCGTGACCTTTATTCACTGTAGATATTACTACGTCCCCTTCCATGACACATTAAAAAAAAATAGGTACCACAGCTAATGTTGTTCATTTTGCCTATTGAGAAAATTCTAGTTGTAGAAGGTATGAATCTTAACAAAAAAGAAAAGTTAGAATGTATTCTCAATGTGCGAATGATAGACAGAATGTGGAGCTCCCAGATCATCTTTGTCAACCTTTATGCGGAATGCAAAAAAACGTTCGTGTTTTACCGGCCGCATTACGTCAGCAGAAGACGTGTTCTGAGGGATGTTATTAATTAACAAATTGGAAAGGACGGCATTCAGAGGATGAGTGTTGCGTCAGACACGACTAGCTCTTTGGACATAGTCGTTACAGGTGGCACAAAGTTTTCGTAGTAAGGTAAAATATGGCTTCTAAGAGGTACATGTTTAAGAACAGCCACAGTAAACATTGCTAATGGCCTGGTTAGATATGCAAGCGTGGAAGCAGCGTTTACTTATAATAAGTAAATGCTTGTTTATGACAGGTCGCAGTATATGTAGAATACAAGCCAAATATCATGTTTGCAATTACAGCAGGAAAATAATAACAAAAGGTAAACAAATATTTATAGCCTTGCGTATTGAATAACGTTTATGCATCACTCAAGTTTCTTAGCTCTGGCTAAGCCTGACAGAATCAACGGTTAGACTATTTCTACACGAGAAGAGGGGGCTTCGATGGAGCGACGCCCTTAGTAGATTGTCAACATAAGTGGGGCAAATTGTCGCGGGCACGTACATCACCGATTTAATAACAGCGTTCGCCAGCTGTTGCTCGAGAAGTTACGAGAGGTTAAGTAGCCACTCGATATACAATAGTAGCCATTCGCAACTTAAACTTCTGAACGAATTATAAAGTAAACAAAGTGATTAATTAGTCAGTTAACGATGAGTTTTCGCTCTAGTTTAGATCAACTTAGCATTTTCCATCATATTCAGATAATTTAGCTATTGATTTAGATGTTTAGTCAACCATTTAGTATAGTAGCTATGATGTAATAGTATATCAAATATACATGTATAAACTTGTGTTCAATAATTTGACCTTGCACAGCTGAGAACAACAGATGTGGGCGCGCTATTTCGATACGATTTCACCCTGATGCGCCAGTTTCTGTTTTGCCAAACAAACGAGTGGTTTCAATGTACGACGTAGGTATGCGTACTCCAGAAAATACACTCAGCCGTTAGTGCCATTTGATACATTATCGTATTAGCAGTCGTTTCATTTTTATATTTACGTAAGGTTTTCAGCCTTTCAGCAAGAACGGACAGCATTAATCTACGAAGAGCCTACGATGTTTAACCGCGGGTATGGTGTCGCTTCGTTAGTGATGGCTACACGCGTCTATGTGCCAATCCATGTCGGTAGTCTTTTTAAATACTGAGGCCGGTTTTTCATAAATTAAGGTGAACCAATCCCAAAAGTTGAACCTGATTAACCTCTAATGAAAAGAAGGTATGTATGTGACCTCTGGATGCTGAGTAAGCTTTAGTATTATAGCGCTACATACATAAATTCGGGGGCAACACGAATAGAGGGAACAGCCTCCATGAACAGGCAGCATTGTTATTTTCTATTCAGAACGGGTCATCAACACAATTCTAACGATTTAATAATCGTTATAATAAAAATATAATAAATTTAAAAATCGCTGAATATTTCGAGAATTGCGCATCGAAGTCTTCTCAGTTTATATGCGATGAAAAAAACTAGCTGAATATTAATAACTTATTTTTAAATCGTTTATATTATATATTTCGTGTGGTTATTAATGCCCATTTCTGAATATTCAACTATGTCCGCGTCAAACATTTGTTCGTTTACTAAGCAATGCAAGTATATTTATATGACTAGGCGCGACGTAAGTGATGAATGATTTTTTTTTGGAACAGAACGTTCCAGAGCATGCGTGAGCGGTGCAAGGCAAAGAGAAATTTGCGTAACGCCAAAAGTAAAACATTACAATGAATTTTGTCCGGATCGGTACGAGTGGCGTGAATTATATATATTTGTTTTGATTTAGGTCTAATCGTTGGGTTGCTTCGTATCCATTGTATTTCGACTCCTCATTGGGATCAACTTGCTGGGTTTGCCCGGCACGTCATTCCTCCCATAGGGCTCCTCCTGAGTCATCGTAAATGATGTATTGCTCGCAAGCTAGAACAGCCATACTTCAGCATTACTAAAGCAAACCTGCGGCCATATCAGAGTTTTATTAAAGTCAGGTTACACTCACAAGCTCGTACATGCACGGCATGTACTTTTGCTTTTGTAGCTTTCGTTCAACCACCTATTTCACAGTAAATAAAGCACTGCTTTAATTAATTAGGTGATATGAAGTGGTTTACCACAAAAGTTGCTGCAAAAGTTTATTCGAACGTGGTTCCGCCTACATAACCGTAATTCGAACCCGCCAATGCATAGCTTTTATAGAGTCAGAAACGGCGCCATCAGCGGCATATCTGCTTCACTGAACGTTACCACCATGGACCCTAGGTTACCATTTTGTAGTCCAGCATCATATCCTTCGCTACAAACTAACACATACTATTATCTCTCTATATTTGACTGAATACCAGACCTGCTGTCTTATCAGAAATGTTCTCGCGACGTTTTAAACGGCACCATCATTTTCACATTCTTTGTCTTTCCTGCTAGTCGCTAAAGTGTTTGCCTTCTTATCTCTAGTCTCGACAGAAGACCAACTCTGCTAAGGCCCTGAACGTGCACCGACACCATTGGTGTTAATGTCACGGGACAGACCTCGAGGCCGTCCGGTCGTGGGCCCGAAAACAACAGGCCTGTAACGCAAAAATGAACGGGGCCTAAACACGGAGAGTAAGTTGCATAGTCATGTGTTTCTTACGCAGTCTTTGGAGCCAAAGCGTAGCGACCCACTTCATGCATCTACAGGTCATTTCAAATGAACGAGAGCTGAATTTTACGTTTACTCCAGCAACTTGTGAGTGATTCATAAGATATTATGTGTGGCCCGTGGGATTAGTGAATGTACGCGTATGGATGATCTTCAACTGTAAATCGGATGTCGATGAACAAAAATTTAACTAAACAATTTTATTAACTATTGGAAGATAACTATTGTGTTCAATATCCATTGCGCGCTATAGTCTTTTGTCCTAATTTTTAAGTGTACTTCAAGTTGCAATGACAAATATTTACGAGTCGGAGAAGGTGTTTCAGTTTAAACAATTAAAATTTGCTATATTTTTTAGCTTTACTTTATATACAGGAATGGTGCATAGCATTAGCAAAATATATGCATGCACCATAAACTTGCACATTTCATTGACTTCCATTCATCGCCGTCCAATCCAGTCCTGTGTATAATGTCACGCAATCGTAAGAGATCTGCCGACTATAGGCTTCTAGATACCTTAAAATGACCTTTTGAAATCCTACGGGAAAGCTTCGAAGTGCATCATACTTCGATGAAGCTTATTACAACCGCAGAAACTATATCACTATTTCAGACTATTAAGAACAAAGAGAAATTCTTTAAAAAAAAATTAATAAAATTCCAATGCGTATACTTTTTATATAAAAAATGACTAGAAACCAACATGGAGTGGAATAAAAGTATTTTGATTGTTTGGAAAAGTCGCTCTATATATATATATATATATATATATATAAAACAAGTGGCAATGTAGCATTTCATACCTTTCCAGCCATAGACAGGTGAGTTTACGATGACGACATGCTAAATAACGACTAAGCTTAACTTGCCGCATTTATATATGTGTTGTATATATATTGTAGTACCTCTGAATATAGCTGATACTGTAGCAACAGTTTTTAGCAAACAAATGCATACGTTTTTAATAGAAGCACACATCTAAAATAAATGAAATCAATATTTCTTTTATTTAAGCATCAATCGAAAGCCATAATAACATACAAAAAAAAGCCGGTGATTTCACCAGCCCCTTTTAAACTTATAGTTGTGACACCACTCGTTGTAGGCCCTGATCGTCGGGCACAGGAGGTAGGCTCCGGATGAAAGACGATAAACGTGAAAAATGCGGTACAGAATATTAACATAACTTTTGATTATGGAGTTTTTTGTTTACTGGATCAAAAAGGACCATAAATAGAAACTACAAAATCGCACTACAGAGGCCACGATTATTGTGACAGTAAATCGTACATGCTTGCATGTTACGAACAAATTTAGCAGTACCAATGATTTAACGCGCGGCGTTCCTATATCAGCCAGTTTCCTGGGAGATATCAGATCACGAGTCTTTAAAATAACAAACGGCCGTGGACTATAAGCAATTTTTTTTGTTTTTCTGTTGTGTTCCATTTACTTTGCACAAATCTCAAGCATTTTACACAATAACTGCCAAAGTATAAGATTGTGTTCGGAACACATTATCCTATGTCTCGATCCTCTGCGTTCACTTCAGAATAGACAAACAATAATTTGGTGCAATATGTTCTATTTTCTCTGTGTTGGTTATTCTGTATACACTCGTAAAGATGCCATATTTATTACGTGCCGCAACAGATGAGTGGAGCTCGTTGATAAGCGTAAGCTTATTTCTCTTACAAAGTTAGCTGTAATGAGTGCCGGCCTACGTAAAGGCCTCCAGAGGCAAGAGATCTATCCGATTGTACGTCGTTTGTCATCGATAGCCCTTCCAGTTAAATGCAAGCCAGTCAAACACCCATATGAAGCTCATCATTCGGCGCGCAAGTCTCTGTTAGTGCGTGTACGCGCGGCCACGTTTTCTCAGTACCCATCAAAGTAATGCGGTAAACGACTGCGCGGTGCAAGGCAATGCTAATGAATGGAACTAAAGAGAAAAATGTTTCATTACGAGCGCTGAAGGAAACATACTCTTGACTACTCCCTGTTATTGATTGTGGCAGTCAGACACTTGGTAGCTTTTAAAGAAAACTATCCTTAAAGGCCTACCTTTCGAATTTGAATGTCATCTACGAAAGATGAAGAAGTGAAAAAAGGTTTCTGAAATACGCCTATATTTTACATACAAATGCGTTAATTCGATGCCTGTGTATCAAATTCAAGATGGTGTTAAGTCGATTGACAACTTATTTATGTGGCGGGAAAACACATATAAATCCTTTAAGAACAAATTAACAAGTTGATGAATGTTTAAAACACACAATGACAAAACATGCCTAAACATAAGCCGTGTCGTTCGCGACGAACATGCAGTATGTATTACATGTAACTTCAGAAACGTTGTAAGAAACCATCAGCAGCGACTATGTGGATCCTCTATAATAGTGCTGTTCCTATGGGCTAGCTACAGTGTGTCACCATTGTCTCAAGCGAATATCGTGAAAGGGAAATTTGTCTATTTTGATCGACTATACCATTTGGTGAAGCCCTAAAATGACCTGTTTTCAGTGGAACGTTGTTCAAGGTTCGGAGTACGGTTAACGAGTAGCTACAGATGTCCTCTCGTGTAGACCGCCATATTGTACAGTATCACTACTGCAGCCTTTTATCAAAATTTAATGGGCAACAATGTCGCGCGTTGCGTCTCGTGTAACCTGTCCTTTCCTATAGCTATATTAGGTTAGATTTTTGGCAGGTGGATGTTTTCAAAACAGGGGACCAAAAAAAGCTAGCCATGTCAAGTCGTAATTCGCACATGTGAATTTGTATAAAAAAAAGTGTTTTTTTTTACTGAGAAAGCTCCCTTAGAGGATAGTTTTTGAGATGTTCAAATGGTTTTTCTAAGGAATCGGAAGCGTTCCTTCACTGTTCCATTACATGTGTTGTAAAATCCACTGGACAAAGAACTTAACGGTTCTTAGGGTTTAAGTTAGTAATTATGTGAAAATCAATAGGCTTATCGTTACTGCAAAGATGCCACAATACTGGAATAATAATAGGAAAAAATGTTGTTCTACTCTTGTTTCTGTCCAGTGTCCTTCCAGTGTTGTGGACGGGTCGCAGTGATCAGAGTTCTTAGCTATACCTTCAATTAATTATTAGAAAACTTCCTGAATGCATCAAGCGCTTAAATTTAAAAAACCCGCACAACCCATATATAGGTGACGAAAATATTATATCTAAAGATAAAGCGGTTCATTATGCTGGACGATTTCGCGGTCTTGCGCTTCCTTTTCGTGTTGTCATTGGCTTACTTATCCCTAGTTATCCAGACTTCGGCTAAAAATCATACAAGTGATCTGTTCCGGTATTTACTAGTTATGAAAATCGGGATCTTTTCAATTGAACGTTATCGTATTAAATTCAAGCCTCTGAAAAATACGAATATCAGTACTTTGATAACGGGGGCACACTCTATGAAGCGTTACATCGATATGGTCTGTATTAAAGATTAAGTAGAAATAACACACTTAAGCTCCATTTCAAAACAAAGTTTGAAAGAAGACAAACTGTTCGTCAAACTTTTGTTCCAACTAATCATCGCTTGCAGTAATTAGCTGAATTATACTTAGTAGGATGAAAGTGCAGTATTTTCAATGCACTAGGCTATTTATAGTATTCGTTATTACTTCCTTTATTATGACACCGTTTGCGGCCATAGTCATTACTTATTGACGTCTTCCCACTTAAGCCCGTTTTGTCTGGACAGCTAACCCATTTTTAATGTCTTTCGGTTACAGTTTGAGAAGAAGACTTGATCCTTAATGGGTGTCTTTTCCTATTCCACTCGCGCTTCAGACTGTTATTCCTCTTTCTTATACATAACTGTACATACATCGCTGTTAATCTCAGTATATAATTTACGCATGCAGTTATGGAGCTGGTTTCTATCCAGCAATTGGTTATAGATACATAATGAGAAAATGCGACTTGCGCTTTTCTTTCACTATACGCAGTGATACCCTAAGATGGTTAGGTTGTACGGCGAACCCAGAAGCGGCCTGACGGGCCATTCGTTTTCAAAACGACTGTTCAATAAGATATCATCGAAAACACATTTGTTCACCGTTGTTTTCCCCGTTTTGTTCTGTTAATGGCTTTTGCAGTAATCATTTCGTCATATTGGTCGAGTATGGATTCTGCGGACAACAGTTGTTGGCAAAAAAGGAAAAAGCTATTACAAAAATTCAACAGTATACAGTGACAGAGCATAATGTTTATACGAATGGGTGTTTGTGTGTAAGTTATATGTTATCCCTAATTGTTGTTTTATTATTCTAGTGGAACTGAGACTCTCTAGGCTCCTTGATACAGAGGTTTTGACTCTATATAAATACAGCACATTTTCTCTGGCCGGGCGAAGGGGCAACTCTTAGTTAAATCGAATACGGCTTCTTTTTCGTACATCCACAACAATTTAATTGCTATAGATAAATATGAGGAAGCTTCGACTGTCAAATAACATTACAGCATTGATATAGCAACTGATGTACAAAAGATAGGCTAGAATTTTCCTGAGAATTTGAAAACAATGCCTAAAAAACTGTATAGTTGTAGCCAATTGTCCAGAAGCTCTTTTCAAATAGCCACTTAGGTACTGGCTGCAACAAGTAGCGAATATCTTTTACAACATATATATATATATATATATATATAACGATTTTTGTTTGTGTAACTTGCGTACCTCTCGGCTTTTGCGGTCACATGATCGACATAAGGATGACACAAACACGACTAGTGAAATTGTTTTTCTATATACCGTTATTTCGTTCGCAGATTTTGCGATAAATACTTCAGTTGAGACAAGTTTGCCGGTGGCAGACTCTTGCCACGATTAGTGGACACTGGGATAGAAAACTCGTGTCTGTGGAGAATTCAAGATTGCCTAGGCACGTGCCGAAGCGTAATAATTCGACATGCGGATTGCGTTATCACCAGGACCCTGTTAACTATATCTTTCAAGATAATAGTACGATAGAAATTATGCTTTCACGTCTAGTGAAAAAAAAAAAACCCTAAAAAAGTAACCATCGTCAGCGAATACGAGCTTTAAAAGAGAACACATCTTGTAAATTACCATTTATCAAAATTTACCGTCTACCCTCGTTTCAAATTTAAGTGTTTAACACAATATTTGAAAGACAGCAACGATCTATTTTCTTAAGAGGAAACAATCAAGGAGTTAGTTGTGTGCGATAATTTACTGAAAAGAACAAAACTAAGCTTGTCGAGCACCCCCCTTGATGTATTAAATGTTTGGGGTGTAACCAAGACAAGGATACAGGCTAGACAGGGATTGTCAGCTTATCGTGAAATTGGATAATTAGACCTATCGATAAAAGCAACTGTACCAAGTCCCAACATTCAGGACGTTATCATGTGCTGCTATACGATTCCAGAACGTGTTCGCGCCAAAGTTTAAAACGACAGCATTGTATCTGCCAACTCTCGCCTTAGGCACATACAAAGAGTTTGTACAGAGTCGTTAATACAATAGCCGACGAGATGTAAGGGAATCAGAACACATCCGTTCGACGTCAATTGCGATAGCTAAACTTGACGTACGGTACTGCCTGATGTGTACATTTGCACGCAGATTTTAGTGTTTCAATCTGTAAGAGTCAGCTAGTGGTACAGCTCAAGCGTGCGGGTCATGCAAAACATCATTTAGTTGTTGCAGACTACCCGAAGGGCACCTGCAATACGGTCGTAAATTTGTATCCAACCATAAATCTTCGCACTGATCTGCATTTGCAATTTCCTCGACCAGTAAGGAGAAAAACTGTCGCACATGGATATACCATAATCCAGATTCATCGATTCCCGATATATCAGTTTCGAACTATGTTGAATGATATTACCTTTTCGAGCAAATAATATCCCAGAAGTAATGATTGGGGTTATATTTTACATATTATATTGTTCCGGCAATCGCATTATGATTTCTCGAAAAGTTTAAATATACACCAATCATTTTCGACAACCTTTTTTTTTATATTCAGTGGACACAATCGCCAACTTCGCAATTGTAAGACGCCAAATCCTTTAAAGTTTGCTCTTGAAAGAACACTCTAAATAAAATAGAGCAGCGCTAATTCTGATGAACAGGACAACCGTGGCACCACTGCCGCGAGGAAGTTCCCGCCAAACTACTCCTTGAATAACTTGAGCATTCCGAACGCGCACGAACACGTAGCATTTAGGACTTAGGAATCTCATTAGGACAACGATTGCTCAAATACCGTAGAAAGTTCTTTAACATTTTTCTGTAATGAAACGCTGTAATAGTAAAGTACGTCCGTTGACGCCTTTTTCACACTATCGCTTATTCAAGCTCCATAAAACGTTCAATAAGTACATAAATAAGCAGCTTCTCGACTTTTTACTTATGGCGTACTCAAATTAACGCGTACTGCCTGACGGTTTTTCATCAATCTTTTTGCCCCCTAAGTAAGACTTACAGTTTTACGATTAGCTAATCGATTAATTTTATAACTACAAGACGCTAAAGGTGAAAATTCCAATGGAGGAACTTTCATATTCTTAGTACCTCGTGTATAGGACAGAGTTTTCGAAGCAAATTTCAATGACAACAGAGTAAGGGTTTTTTAATTCGTGCTCGAGTCTCTGTTTTTTTATCTTGGTATTTGCGTATGTTAATGTTTGTTCGCTACGATGCACAAAATTTTGTCTTGCCCCGTCCTGTTAGTCTCCTCAACGTGTACTACTTTAACTTCACGAATAGGAAGAACATATTTAATAGACTTGAGAACACATGAAAGGCCCTTCGATGACATCGGCCGGAGTCCTAATAAAGAGCAATTTGCTAAACATTTAGTTTTATAATTTCGTTTAAAACGTGGCGAAATGGCAATATGAATATTCAATATTCTGTTGGATCGTGCTCAGTACGCCATTGCAGAAGAAGTGAAACTTGCTTGTGCTCGTACGAAGATATCTTCACGCAGGCTAAATTACATACGCTACAAGATAGATATTCTACAGTCGTTACTTACTACCGTCTGTGCTATAGAGGTAGTTTCGTACTTAACCAACCTGAAGATGCGCTCGTCGCAAGGCCTTTTGTTGGAACCACCACGGGACATTCTAGCCCATCTTTGCCTAGCATCCGATGAACTGTTTCTATTATTATTAGGAAGCATCTTATTAAGACGCTAGCTAGACACATTAAAGAAGTTAATGATTATGTTGGATTCCATTTGACTGTATATAATATCAGGGTCTACTGCTACCTGTATCCTAGTAAGTGTTACAGACATAATAAAAAAAATGAAAAGTGATGAAAATAAAAAATAACGTAGTCCAAAATAAGTCTTAAAACTATTCCTTTTATTATCCTTACCAGGTTATGTTTCAACTCCAGCTAAATTTGCTACAATGAGAACTCTATTCTAGTGTAGGATAAAAATGGTAAAACAAATAGAACAGTAATTCATACCAAATAAAAGGAATGCAGCTGAATTTTCATGTGCAAAAAAAAAACATTTTACTATAAGTTGTCTACGCTTTCGGTTGAGTATGGACGGTTAAGTTCAATTTCTTTTTTACTCGCACTCAACTCAGATCGGCTCGAAGTTCTTCGCGTCCATTGAACTAACTTTATTAAGGCTTTAAAGTAAAACTAAAATCGCTCATATATGAATACCAGTATCACTAGGTGAGGAACAGTTCAGCTATCTGAGCTACGTTGGTGTCTAAGACATCTACACACACATACACGCAGAGGCACATTTTGTAAGCACATACCCAATCTAATTTACACAGCACAACCTATAATTACACAAAAGAAACACCCACTTGCAAAATTGCCCAACTGCCACATAAAGGTTACAAAAAAGTACAGAAACTTGTTTAACAAGGACTTGCAAAAGAGCAACTTATCCAATGACATTTTTAAAATTTGAAAAAGCACCTTGTTCAAGTTGTGCGTCTAACTTACCTTTTCAAAGCGTCCATCCATGGGACTTTCCAGATAGGGCGACCCATCATCTGCGCGTACGGTCATGACCGAAAACGCCGAGACAACGGCCGCTGCCAACACGAGCATCAAGGAGAGGTACAGACCGCTGGATGACATCCTGGCTGACACGCACGAACTGCCAACCTGCGCCACCCGTTAACGCTCTCGTCTGTTTTATACTTTGAAAAGAGAGAGGGCAATCGCAACAGTAGCGACCAATAGGAGCACGTCCTGCTGTCCAACAGGATTCCGGGGGTGTAGGGGGTAAGGATTCGGATGGAACGTTTGGCGGGCTATTTGCAAATTGGTCTCTAATGCCGGTTCTTCGCGTGGCGGGTGCGGATACTCGGCTTAGGCGACGGCGTGTGGGCCTTCCAATTCGACCGGCCGGTTTATCTGTTTGTCCATCGCGTATATTCTTATGTCTCTCTAACTATTCGTACGCTGCATGCAAGTTTGTTTAATGTCCACTGTATGGATAGAGGGGCGTGGGGACAGGGATTGGGTTGCGGTGATGCTATGTAGACTGCTACCAGTCAGTCAGAAGTGCAAGGTAAGCTAATCTCGGCAGGAAGACCGCATGGAAAGTCAGCGCCTAAGCAGCCACGCAAAAGAAATGTCTGTGCGTACTTCATACTCTTTTGACTAGAGTAATCTCAATAGATGGACAAGGGTGGCGTTAACAATTCACCTTTTATATATAACGTTCGACGTCTGGAATAATATTAGAATCCGTTCCGAACGAAAGCCTAAGAACGGCGAATTGGGATTTACCAGGTAAAGGTCTCTTGATACGAATATTTTAGCGATGAAGTGTGATCGGAGTTCCTCGTGTGCTCGTCTGTGTGACATATTACAAGAAAGATATGTATATCGCTTTCCCTAGATTATCCGTGTAATGTCTGGGTAGTTAGGAACGAGGTATTGGAATTCGAGTTGTGTTTCTAATTTAACGGGGACGTTTGACAAACACTTTATTATTGGTTTTGTAGAGTTCTTAGTTCAATTATTTACAGATCATTTTACTGATGTGGGAAAACGCAACGCTTCATCCAACGAGGTGGGCATATAGATGTTATGAGTAAGTAATGCACGGTTAGACCTATTTATCTAACCTATTCGATTTTTGAATACTAAACCAACACGTACCAGCTACAACTAAGTCAACAAATAACTCAGTCAACAGAGATGTAGCTTGATTTGAGTGTTTTACAATGGATCTCCAAAGAAAAACAGCATTTAACGGCAGCAGTAATAAGGCTCCTTAGAAAAATCACCTTAGACGAACCTGTTACCGCAACAGGTTCAACAGTCAGGTCAAGAATCTTCTTCTGCTCAAAATTTTGTGCACCTAAACGTTGCAGATCATACCAATTGCGGTATTCAAATGATAGGTGGAATTCGGAATATTTCCCACCGATAATCAGCATCATGCATCATTTTTTCTTTACTTCGAATATATATTTCTTTTGAAAGATCTCAACAATCAAACAGTATTCCCGTGATAGACAATTTTCCCGTAGTGCACAAAGGACCCGTTTACTTTATACTATAAGAGAAGTGTAAAGTGAAAATTACTGGTAGAACATGAAGGCATAGTGCAGAAGTATTCTCAGTTAATTGTCTAAATAACTAACGGCAGTATCTGGCATACATAAAAAAAATGCTCATAGCATGTAAGCTGACATAAATACGTGCTGTTAAAATAGCCTCGTCGAGAATCACTTCCGAATGTCTATAGTTGGCAAACATTTCTGGCGATTTGTCAAGACCCAAATGTACTTACATACACTCAGAGTCTACGAGCACTGCAGAATACGTTCGTATCCAATCATGACTCACAATATTTATTATAGTAGAATGTTCGTGCATCGTTCGCCTCATAATTAACATAGGTTAAACTGATTCTGGAAACCTCATGCCCTATCTAGGCAAACTCAGCTCGTTAATATTTACTGGTACCGGGAACATTAGGAGGCATCTTTTCTGCACAAGCTTATTAGGATATCCAGGCTCGACCATTTGGGCCAGGGCTATTGATTAAAAGATGCTGAAAAGTTCGAAGTAAGAGAGTGCCAGTGAGCAGCAAATAGTTGTTGCAAAACCCACTTATTTACCTGACAACATTGACCTGTTCACTACTAGATGGCCTGGATGCGAAAGGTTAATTGGTCTAATCAAGATCGGACAAATCTATTTCGACATTATTCTGCGCTGAAAGGGTATTGATCCATGGGCTACCAGACAGTATAAAACAGGTAGGCAAAGTGACAAAAACGTTCAGTACAACAAGAGACAACTTTGCCAGTTGAGCCAATAATCGAATTCGGTCCTCTAGGTTTGCTTCGTATACACTTCGTATATACCAAGTCTGTATCCTCCGTTCAGTCGATCTATCTCGACATGGTTTCCATTCCTGGCAAAATTAATTGCCCAAAATCCTAGTTATTTAAAGAAGTTGCAACGGCACATTTGCAGATATATATATGCCAAATTTTTCCCACAGATAGGGTAACGGGATGCAGCGATGGACGCGCTAACGTTGATCAAATGAAATCCGGCAAGTACCTCGAATGGCGGCCTATCCACCAAAACGATTATTGTAGATATTGATACAGAATAAGCACATTGCTGGATAAAATACGAAAGCTAGCACACATTGACTTTGCAGTTCAAAGATGGCCGCGTGATGCTGTGCGAGGAGAGAAAAAGGGTTTACCAGTGGTCTGTTGGAAAGTGTGGGGTGTTGCTATAGAGAATGTGATCATCGTTTAGCGCATACATTAAAAACCAATGAAAAATACTCGAGCCAAATATACAGACAGGCAAATTCGGTTGTGATGGACAATCTACTCTAAAGTGTGGCAATCTACTGTCCACCAAACCCAGTACCGTAAATATATGAGGATACTTTAAATCTCGCAGAATTGATGCCATATGCATTTGTGTGTGTAACAAACAATCAGTAGGACTTTGATTATTCTGAATGCAGAAGTTCTTCTTCTAAATATCGACGGCGGTCCAATGATAACGTAAGGACAATCGCCTAGCTGACCCAGATAGTACAGCAAATGAACTCTTGAGCTTCAGGACACCAGGGGAAAGCCACTTGGAGCTAAAATGACTATTTGGTTAGTGCCTGAAGGTGAACGCTGAAGCCATAAGGAGTATTTTTAGCGTCGAGATAAATGAGAATAGATCCGAAAAATTTCGTAAACATGTCAATGAGTAATAGACCAAGCGCTACTTGCATCCAATACAATTAGCTAATAACATTTTAATAATGATTTATTCGCCTGTTTGTCGTCAAACACTTAATGAGTATAGGTTAAGAACAGGCATCTACCTAACAGTGCAGAGAACATACAAGGGTAGTAAAAGTTCTCCAGAAAAAGAGTTTCCACATCGAGTTAACTAGAGAGTTCATCAGCGAAGTTCCTACACAATTTTTCCAATAACGTAAACTGGAGTTTATAAGTTTTTATATTTTTTCGCATTGGCACCTATAACCGTCATATGATTTATTAGATAGAGAAAAGATGCTAACCACTTTCGTGTCAGAAACCTTACAGACACATACGTACAATTTGTTCAGGCTAAAGGCAGTCTGAAGAAACACTTAGCAGTAGTACTGGCTGTAGCAATAAATAATAATAAAACATTTATTATGATTATAGAATAATAGTCAGTTATTTGCAAGAGATACAGTAAGAACAAGGATTTTGTGTACGGAAACGTTTTTTTATTTCTATGCACATACGAGGGTAGGACACTCGAGCTAGTTGGTACGCACGACGGCGAAAGCGTGACAAAATAGATCGAAGTTCGGATGATAAGTATCATCGCATTGCACATATCAAATCGAGAACGTTTTTGGGTGCGTCGCATGACATAATGCGCCTTCGCTCGTTTCGTTGATTTTGTGCATTCTGATCTGAACGCGTAGACATCCTGCGTTCGATACCGTCGGGTTTTTGGCATGAGCTGGATTCGGCAAATGGATAATCGATCATTGCATCTATTGATAACAGATTGAAATACCTGTTATACGCCTGTATGTGCACTATAACTTCGCTGTACGCACATTTACGACGATAAAAGCTTTGCTTGGGTAATTTTAGAGAACGAAGATCGCGCAAATAGTACGCAGGAATCATTGCTCAAAGCTAATGGTTTGTCCTAGGAAGCGCAGTGCCTTACTTCGTCTGCTGCAAACCTAATCTTAAAATGATGTAACTTATGAATGGTACTATAATTGTATCCCGGAGTTGTTATGTACGCTACCATTGCTGTATGCTTTGTATTCAAGCTTGGTTATTGAAATGCAAATTTCAAAAACAATGTAACTACCGTATTCGCGACTCAGGTGAGTGGAGTACAGGGAAAAACCGTTGTATGTCATAGCGCTACAGACTGTTTCCGCCGCACACAAATCTTGCTTCATATATGAAAATCTGAATAGGGAAGAATAAGCGTTTTTTTTTACCTAATCAGTGAAGATTATATGAGTATAAATTTTGCGGTAATTCATTTCCACATGTTTAATACACCTAAGATACACAGTTCTCACATACATGTTTTTAATCTATGCACCTCCGACGATTTTCGTACGGAAGTCTAACCCTGATTTTTAAAAGCCACTACCGTTATAAAACTGATCACTGAAAGAATAATTCTAGGTAAAGCTCGTGGTCTGAAAGCTTGTAGCTTATCTTATTATATAATCCTTTCCCTCTTTTGCACAGTCACTCCAATCACTGCCATTATCATAGTGTATATTAAAGAATCTAATGGAGTTACACAGATTACGTCGTGATGGTTTGCCTGCCAACACAAGCGGCAAATTCGATCATCCACGATGTATCTAGACTTCACTGTACTTTTCCGCCTTTAATGTGTTTCATGGCCTTTGTTTGCGTAGCTCCAGTGCTTACGATTTAAGTCCTACTTCTGATGCCGAAGGACAAAGCTACAAGACATCAACGATGGTAGAGGCGGCAGCAGCGCCGTCAACAACAACGGCAATAGCCGAAATGGCAGCTGCGAAGGCTCCTAATGCATTCGTACCTGTCTCAATGTCCCGCTGCTCGGTCGGATAGTTGGGTCGCAATCGACAGGCTGTGTGTGCCTGTGGTGCAGCCAGTCCACTAGTTTATTGTTCACATGGAAAAGGACGAGATGAGCCACCCACATGGCTTTGTCCATGTCTCTCCTGTCGTCCAACTAAATGAAGAAGCAATAATATACAATTAGTGCCGACGTCTACCCAGCCACTAGTGCGGCGGCAAAATGAGTTGCGTTACAAGTTAGGAGCACATTATGTGTCCTACTAGCTTGAGACTTTGCATACTGTGGGGACGGAGCGACGCAATGGGAAATTTACGTCGAAGAGACACGAGGCCTAACTTGACAAAATAACGGGAGTCAGCCCCCTCACCATTCTTTCACCCCAAAAAGTCTACAGAGGTCTTCGTCGCGAAAACAACGGTGAAACAGCCAAGTTCTTGTCTAACTACAAGAAACTGCTGGTGGTCGCTCCCGTAAAACTCGGGCAGGTATAGAGTCAACTATCATGCCAAAGCAAGGCGAGCTTTTCGATCCCGTAGTAACAGGGTATGACGGGTCTGGTACTGCAAATTGTGGGGATCTGTAATAATACCGCCAGCTCAGAAGTGTTACCAAGGAGATCAATGAGGCAAGTCCAGGTTAACTCTTGGGGACATCTGCCTCGCGTCATGATCGCCGCCGCTATACCGGAGAGAAAGCCATCATTGGGACATCATTATAACTATATAGTGCGCTATTAAATGAAGACCAAATGCTTCCATTCTGTAAATAGATGCATTCAACATTCGGCGATCAGGTTGGCGCTTTCGGTTGAGTTCTATAAGGTGCTGTTACAGAAATGTGTACGCATTCAACGACGATATATAATAATAAACATTATTCATCTCAATTTATACATTTAGATTTTCTAAACGCTGGTAACTGAACACAAATGCGATAGTATAATCGCTTCCAAAATATGTTGAAATGGTGGGCCATTGCTCTTACGAAAATTATTTTAATTGAAAAAAAAATGTTTATGTATACCCATTCTATAGTTAACAGTTTGCAGCATTAACGTGCACCCAGGAATTTTTATTATACTATGCTGTAAAAGCTTAGTGAATATATTACCAGTATAAGACGAGTGATCTTGCAATGAAATCCTGCTAGTCAAACGAAAATGCAGGCCGAACTCAAGCCCGTTACAGAGGAGTCTACGAGCATGAAACTTATATTTATAAAAATAAAAATAGTAGATTTATTGTGGTGCTATAGACGAAGAAAGTTACATTCGACATAAACGAGCATATGGAGCAAATATAATCTTATGTGTCTCAAAAATATATATTTACCTTTCCTTTTAAAGACGCCTTAGTCCTTCTCCTTTTTTGGTTAAATAAGACTGTGCAATATACAAAGCTAGGACTAAGCTGAACTAGCTTCGGCTTCAAGTCTCAAGTATAGTAGTGCTTTACCTCGGACGGCTAGTTACAAGACGCAGTAACACCTATCGATAGGACTGACAGAACTCTGTCCCATATTAATTCCAATCGAACTTAGACTGTCGGCGAAACAATTGAGCATCAGAGCTGAACTTATAAGATAGCTAGGAAAGAAATTCCTGGTCATCAAATATTCAAAAACATGTTGATTCCATAGCATTTTTTCGTAAAACAGAAGCTTACAATAATCCAACCTATCCGTATTGTTATATTTTACGTTTTTGATATTATAGCTGTAATCGACGGAATTAATTTAATGTCAATGAAGAGAACTGAATACATACATACATACCTTCCACCAATATTTATAATAATCAGAATTGCTTTTAAGAAAGAAGTAACTGCGATTGTAGAAAGCACACCTTCAGCTCTACGGGAGCACATTTTATAAATATATCAAACGTTAAAGGAGTAGCGAATTAAAATTAGGATCCTGTTAGACTCGGTGCACGTAACCGATCTAAGGGATGTCCCAACGAGTTTCCCTTGATATTCAACCTATTGAAAAACCCTAGGGCCCTAAAACTCCAACTATCTAAAAGCATTGAACGCTTTTATATTCCACCCATCAGTTTTTGGGTTTCGCAGCGGCGCGAAAATCTGCGATTATATTTATATGCTTTTCTTCTAGTTCATATGGGCCGAGTGTGGGGCTCAGTCTTGGCAGTTCGATTTACTTTAACACGGACCCCTTAGCTCTCGATTTCTCTATTGCGCAACGCTCCGAACCGCCTCGACTCTTCATTTAGCAAGATTACTTTGGTTTATGTCTAATCAGTTGGGGACTGACTGAGATGAAACACGTGTCAAGAAAATTAATATTTGCATAAAGCCATTTTTACTTCGTTCTTTTGACTGTTATCGAAATCTGCTCGCGTATACATTATTTACGATATTCGATGGCTGTATATTGGTGATTACCTAGCTGAAACAAAAGCTACACCTGTAATTACTAGTTTAAACAGGAACGGGTTGAAGCAATACTCAAAAAACGGCCTTACGCTATTGAGAGTTGTCACACATTATCTTGAACTAAAGTCTACCTGTTCCGTATATTCTATGGTTAATGAATACGGAGATTTGCGCTTCATCATTATGATCAGTACTACTGTTGTACTAATTACAATGTCGAGCTGGTAAGGCGTCTAGGATCCCGCACAGACACGATACTTCAGCGACAGGGTTAAGTGGTGCAGTTTGTGATTCCTCTCAGATAGGCAACGGACACGTCCAGCGTGCTATACAGAGATTTGATAAATCCGATCAGCGACGGGTAGACATCATAAAAACTTCGCATTGTTTTTTGATCCACCACATCCCAGAGATTTCACGAATCACAGAGTTTGAAGGCAGGGATAATTGGAGATGCCAACAAGAGATAAAACCCCCGTCACTGGCCCAGAAAGAAAGAGGCATTCTTGATTAAAGCTCATCATTACTGGTGACTAGCAGATGTACTTTATCCACTAGTATAAGCTATTCCGATTTGATTTTTCGTATAAAAAAGCTAATAAATAATGAAATGATGAGCGTGAGAGTAATATTAAAAAATCAAGATCGCTTAATTTTATTAGCTGGGATGGACATATGCACGTTCTTTCAAGCGGGGCTTATTTCTTAAAGATCGACTCATAACTCAACGTTGGACAAAATTCGTATATTGAAACCTAACAATTTTCTCGTAAAAAATGGTAAATGAGTTTGTAACTCATCTGCCGTGAAAAATTATCGTTTTATTTTTAGTATTTCGTTTGCCTAAGTGTCGATGAGCGTATGTAAGAACGAAAACTCAGCAGCGAAAGCATGCAGTGTCCTGGCATAAGAAGCCGGCCTAAGCCCCCAGTAATTGGCAACGAGAACAGAATGTTTGTCTTTACAATGAAGGCAAAAAGGTTTGATCGTCTGCCGCCAATAGCGTTATCGGCGTATTTTATAACAAGCATTAAGTTTAAAGTATCAGCCGATGCTTGGCCTATGAAAGACGGAAAACCGAAAGTATCTATATTTACTCACTGCTACTGGCCTTAACGCATTTCAACAATAAAAGTTGTCTATACCGATGACTCGAGCCTGATAACTCAAGACACAGCCTAATAAGATTGCGATTTTCTTCGTTGGCATCAATATGCCGTATATTGCGATCGAGGTTGATTCGAAATTATTTACCTATAAAGCGCATTAGTCGTATGCTTTTCTACTTGTTTGTTCCTTGCATGATTTCAAACTAGTACTTATAGCATATTTTGTCTGTCGCTATAAGCTTGCTTAATATTAAACGCTGACAATAAACGATTCCAGAGACATCCGAGCTTTACTATTCAGGCAATGGAGTTAGTACTCTATGATACCGTTAAGTATAATTGGCCGCCGTAGCTTCCAACGACGATTGAACGACTAAAACCCAGCCGTGTGATATGCCCTTTTGCCAACTATCCGGATCGCACAGTTTCACGGTTTAGTGATGTGCTGTCTAAGATCTTTAAAATTTCCGATTTAGTCAACAAGATATCACAAATCTGAGGCTTATGTATATAATTAGGCTTACCAGAGTAAGACAAACATAACGAGACATATTGCTAGACTACTTTCCAATAAATCAACTAAAGTCAGATAAAGGTATCGATCAGTGCTGATTTCAATCTTTCTCTGATTGTCACATAGGGAAACGCCATTGTATTAGTTATTTAGTATAATAAATTACAAATTGCATGCCGTCATCGCGCTACAGAAGATGCAAAAGTTTCAGGGGAGTTGGTAATGTATGGTTGCCGTAATCGCAAAGAATAATTAAATTCTTGTAACGAACATCTCGTCCGTCTACCCATTTGAATATCCGAAACGAGGTTGGGAAGTTGCGTATTAGCATAAACAAAAATTTGTGCCCCTGATAATATCAAAAATATTTATTTTTACGTCTGTGCCCTACGTACTTGTGTTATTTTTCAATGTGCTATGGACGAGCGGTTCAAGGGCGGATCACCCACTGTCCTCTATATAATATGAGAGCCAAATTGAATAACCACAGATCTTTTTATGAGCACCCTCTTTTATATTAAGGTTGAAATGATCATTATCCTGTAAATAAGCACGCTTAATGCTTTACGAAATTACCCATTCATAGTTGCAGAAAGATATTCTTCACGACTTCCGTTAGAATTTCTACTTTATTTAGAACTTTACTAAACAATAGCAACTGAACTTGTGTGAGCTATTCTAGTACACAACTTCTACATCGTTTTGCATAGTTTGTGTAGATAACGATAATTAGTTCGTAATCTGACTGAAAAAGATGTGCGCTTTCAAATCTGTCATTGATCGAAGCATTTTGGGTTGCCCCATCACCAGTATGGCCCTTCTCTTAAATCCAATAGTCGCAATATCACAGTGGAATGCATTTCCATATAATTAAACTAACAAATTCAACCAAGGAAATGAAAAAAAGATGCCGAAATATAAAAAAACTTCCTCAACAGGACCTTCTGCGTTAGAATATATAATATTACAAACTTGAACGCTGATGGTGTTTTTCTATACTGCAGACCAAAGGTTAAACTTCGATCAACCTAGCACTTCAGATATGCATCCAACTTAGAATGGAATAAGGTCAGCGTACGTCTACGTCATCTGGCTTGGCTCGGAGGCGAACTAAACGACCATGTCAATTCTATCACACGATCTTCTGGCATATTCACTACCGAGAAGCTATGGAATAAGCATTCCCTTATACCGAAATGTCTAGCAAAACTATCTATTGTGGATTACATAGAATTTGCGATGTAAATCAATATAGAAGTAAAAAGACGCTGAAGATAGGCAGACTCGTTTTATCAAAATAAACAGATAATTGCTATGTCACCGAGTTCGTCTCGTTATATATGCTTGTTCTATTCGTAATCCCTTACGATTTCTGTTGTAGAAATTGTAAGGGGTTACGAAAAATTGTAAAAGAGCGTTATCGTTACCTTGTCAGAACAAAGCTAGTAATGCGTGGTGACCGCGTTAGACCGTAAGCGAGCTTCCTCCAATAGAATAAGTAAGTAAGCTAAAGCAAAATCCGTAAAAGAATTATGATGGGAACATTACAAATAGCACCTTGTATAACGATGCCATATGAGATCGATGTGCTTTAAACTTGAACGTTCCTGTTACAAGGCATCTTTAATCATAGTGATCTTCCATTAGCTACTTCAATGCAGTAGTAGCCGAAGTATCGATGACATGGTTTATGAAGATCAAAAGCCCCTTCGGATTATCGGCATTAACAAGCACAATAAACGATAATTGCAGCGACCAATTCTTAGTACAGAGGCCGATCGTATACAGTTCACAACGTATATTCATTCTCTCACAGCAGCAAATTTACCCCGTGATAAAAATCGAAGAATACCTATTTGATTTTTTATGTCAGGATTGCAATGTTTCTGAAATGCCTAAAAGGTTTCATAAACGGCGCACGATGCTAACAAGGATAGATAAATGGATAAGACCTTGGCATAACATAAGTTTCACCATCAATAACTATTACAATATTGAATCAAGCATACACCATACACCAGAAGGCTAGTTCCAATGTCGATCAACTTGGGATTTCAAAATTGTAATAAACTCCAACTTGTTTAATTAAGAAATGGTCCAAAATCGTGTGCACGTCTGCAGTATTCTGTCTACGTCGTATACTAACCAACACGACTATACCAGCGTATCCATCGCGGACACTTTTGCTAGAATCCTATTATGTGGCTCACTGGCAAATCTGCCAGACGTTCTTTGTCCAAAATGTATAATGGCGAGAATATGTTGCGATACTCATTCTTCTAGTTCTACTACGTGTATTAGAATCGACAGTAGTAATTAACTTAATCGATATAAAAATAAAAGCACGCTACCTTAATGATTATGGATCCGTTCCTTTTATTCAACTATGACAATAACTTGTCCCTTAGTCGAGGATCGTCAAGGTTCAGAATCAAATCAACCGATATCTAAAAATCACTGTCTGAAAACTGGATGAGTACTGTCTGTGGTGAAAACGAAACAAACTTTCGAAAATTCGAGGCCTTAGTCATTTCCTTCCTTAGAGAACCTCCTGCTCAGCTATAGTCTTGCAACTGATTAACGCTTAACGCCTCTTCACGCCTACCTGAATGATCTGATGTAGTACGCGAGCTCGATATTACGAAACACATTTATCTTTTCGACCAGCGTCTTTGCCGTTGTTTCGGCGCTTCGAACGACTGTAGCTTTCCATCCCTGGACTTTGAAGAACGGTATTCTTGTTATTGAAATTGTGACTGTAATAAATCGCAGAATCTTCACCGTTCTCTTTGCAAAAGAGTCCTGCATGCATACACGTCTCCAAAAGGACGAAATGGAATCGCATAGGTAGATCAAACCGCCTGAGGCAAATGTAGGAGATGCCGTTGACGTACTTACGCGGTTCACTTCCGTATCAGTACTTTTTTTAACTACGGGGTGGCGCTGGGCTCGATGTCTCGTTTGTCCTGTACCCACAAGTCAAAGGTGAAGACAATCCCTTGTGTCACTTTTAACTCCAAAAGTTCGCAGCTCGCTTAGTAGATAGATCCCTTTCAACGAAGCATGGTAATGACAGCCAGGTAATGAATGCCCGAAGAACCAGCAACTTCAGTGTGTTAACCAGGAGCGAACGAATAGCTTATTCGGTATTATTTCTGTCTCGGGATGACAAATAATGTTTTTGCCAATAGCAGAAACGTGATCTAGACCGAATGGGCTAACTTATATCACTAATACAGATGATCTATTATTTTTGCATACGCAGGAACGAACATAGCGCAGCTTGCTGACAATATCCTCTGATAACTAATCATTGAAAATATAATTTAAACACAATCTATTTATTAATCCACAACAGGCTTGAGCGGGACATGATAAGCGGCGAATAATTCTTTTCGGTGGATGCAACGAATCTAAATGGTCACCAGAACTGCAGGCCATCTACTTCGCTGGACGTATCTTCTTTTTGTGGCTTTCGATCCTCTATTTTGTCTTTCATGCCAACCCGAAATTACTCCTTGAAGTATTATTATACGAAGCTCCGTAGGTTGGCAAAGATGAAGTTGGGCACAAATTTTCTAAAAATATCTGCAGTTATTTGTGTTGCATTATGCCCCGAGAGGATAGCGCAGTTAGCAGAGTTTAATTGTTGCAGAATTTAATAATAAGGAATTGGTTTTTACCGGTAAGTGCCAATTGCGGTTGCCACAGAGAGACTATGGCCGACAGAAAAAAGCGAATACTATGACCGTTGTCGCTATTTGCCGGTGATTTATGCTTTTCTTTTTAGGGATACTAATGAATAGAACGATTTTGATAAATAGCGTTCTTCCCACGTTAAGTGAAAACAAGCAGAGCCTAGTGATGAGCAAATTAGGGATTCAACTCAACGGAAATAATACCTTTTTCCCCACAAATCCATCAAAAACAAGCGCTCAGCTTGGACTGAAATTCTTGATTCAGGCCACCATCTAAACCAAGTTTTACCAAGTCAAACTCTAAGATATTTTCTCCAGTACTAAATCTATTTAATGAAATATATCTAATTTTAGATCGCATCAAAACGTACGTACATAGGCCAATGGACAGAGATAATGGGTGCCACTTTCTGCAATAAAAACTTGTCGACATTGCGCAAGGGAGGCTGAGCCTTTTACCGTAACGCAATCTATGATGATTCGAACACAGTATATGATCACTGTTTTTAATAGAAAATGCTCCTTTGTCACGGATATGTTAAAAAAAAGCCTCGGACTTATGTGAAAACGTAACATACCGCTGTTTGCTAGGCAACTCAAACAATGACTATGTTAAACTTTTAATCAGTTGTGGTCGTTGCTTTGCTAGATACTACATCTAGAGAACATTATAAATCAGTTTAACTAAAATGCTGAAATACGATTGGTCGTTTGTGGATGTATGTTTATATAGTACACCCATATAATATTTTTTTGTATTTCTGTGATAATTCTCGCGTAAAGCAATGGCATTATGAAAATAGATTGAAACATAACCAATTCAAAATTTTATTAGTTTATACGACAGAAAGTGCGATCTTAGAGGTATAGGCAGTGGGTTGATTTATTAATTATAAAAAAAAATTCGAAGTAAATACGTTAACAATTAGAACTTCTATTACTTTGATGCCTGTCAATATGTCGATAGCTCACGCGTCGTGTGGGACGTTAACCTGCCTAAATATTCGAACTGAAGATCTTAATAATTAGCATGAAGGGAAACATCTTTTTCTAAAAATATTAGAAATACGTGTATTTACACCGGTATTTTTCAAGTACTCCGAAAGTAAACGTTTTAACGACCTTTGTCCAATGATCAATACGTTTCCGCATCATTTGTCCGCGTATTACAATACCGTCTAGATAATTCTAGTGATCTATATTTCAGCTAGCGCTAGATCCATCATTTGTTGCTGAAATGTTTTACAGCAAGAGGTATCCAACTTTATTAGATATTGATTGGTAGATTTTGTATTTGTTCTCCGACATTATGGATATTCTTATGTATCTAGCAATTTTTATTTTGTATTTATATATTTATAAGAGTTTCACTTATCTTCCAAGCAGATACGTCTTAAAAACTACACACTAATAGTTATGAAACGTTATTCCATCTTCCAGTGATGCTAATAACTATGGGACCATCGAGAAAGAACTTTAGATTTATCAAAGAGGAATGACACATTACGAGTGCATGAAACACAAGAAAAATGTGTGATGAAATTAAGCTCTCACCGACCATTGCCTAGAGTGCCCCCTTCGAAGACGCTTCTGATCATATTGTTTTTTGATGAACTCTACTGATGTACGCTATCTGCTACTTGAATGGAGCAGTACCAATTAAATATTCTTTCAAATTATACTCATTAATGGATAAAACAATTCAAAACTAAAACGTTTCCCTTAAAGCTTCTCCCCAAAAAAGCAAAGAAGAGGCGAATTGCATAATACTACAAAGAATAGTCGTATGAAAAGGTAAGGCCAAATTATTCAATCATAGGTAATTAAAGTGCCTTAATTTGAATCCTTTTGTATAGGCCGTAAAGCTGTTGAAATGTTTGAAATACTTTACCCGCGGTACATAACGGTAACACAATAAAGAAAGCACGGTAATAGATTACGAAAAGAAAATATGCTAGTTCCAGTCTAAACGGATTTTTCAGTGTCAACAACTATTATAAATGCTAATGCTCGTACTACGTTTACAGAGTGCACCAGAAAAAAACCTTAATAAGCCTCGTTGTATTCATTACGTTAATTAAGCTACCAAATGATTTAGTTGCAAGCGTTTTGAGAGAATTAAACGTTCCCCAAAATCTGAAAGAGGGTCAAAGCAGTACTTATCCCGGAAGGGTGTGTTTCTCGCAGAATCATGTGTACTCTGGGAAGCCTTTCTAGTAAAATGGAATCTATCAAAAAAAAAACTAATTCAGTATTTTGCTGAAAAGTACGCTTCTATATTACCTATCCAGTGTGGTTTCAGAAAACACCGCAGTTACTAACAGCAATAAATCGTGATATTACAGAGGTAAATGTCATAAAAGTTTTCGCATGCAAAACTAGGGATTTGTTCTTCGCTGGTTCACTCAGCATCAAAAACCAGTCTTCTCACCTCTCGTGGAAAAGCATTTTGAAATCTCTTGATAGAAAGAGGGACCGTATCTACTCAAAGCTGTCTCTAAAAAATGTTCAGCTCCATTCTTCCAAACCGAAAAAGTAAGCCTTTCGATAACTGCAAGGGCACCTCAGGACTCAATTTTAGGCCCGTCATTAAACAACTTTGCCTATGACGATGTTCTTCGGCATAGAGATTCTCTAGTAGCTGTGGATTTGATTACGTATGCCGATGACCATAACGAAGAAAAAGGGCGGACCTGAAATATTGGGAACTAACGAAGTTTTATCAAAAATTTATGGATGACAGAATATGGTCTGACACAGGTTTCAGCCAGGAGCAAAGGGCTTTTACCGGTCAGCAAAGAGAAGTATAAATCGATTAGGCTTTCCTTGAACGGTAGAGTAATTAAAATGGAAAAAATGATTATATACATCAGGGTACACTTAGAAAGGACAATGAATGGTACATCTTAGAACCGACGAACAAAGGCCTCCAAAATGACGGGGTAACTTGCTAGGATGGTGCCAAACATATGTCCCAACGGAAGAAAAATTCTTTATGTCGATCACCAAATTTACGACTGGGGTTCCCAGCTGGTATGTGTCAACGTAGATCCAGGCGGAAAATAGGGCGCTAACGTATTCTTGCATTGAATCGATGGGACCGAAATCAACAATGGCCAATAATGTGGTAGCTGGGAAGAAAACACTGCGCAGAAAAAAAGACAACCGAGGTTCAAACGACCTAAGACGTGTTAAAGGTATGCAGCCTGATAAATACGTAGACGAGAGTGCACCATATACTCCTTCAGCGTCGGATAAGTTGAAAGAGCAGAAAATAAAGTCCTGCACAAAACTAGCGCGACCGGCAGGGAGCGATCGGCCGAGACGAAATTAACAAATCAACAAGCCCCTTTTGTATACCTGCCAACTTCGGTTTAAAGTAATCATGCAATCAGTCCGGAATTAACACTTAAGCACACGAGGTTTAGAATTCAGTGGACGGATGTCCCACAATGCGGATACCTCGGCGGTGAAATACGCTTTGTGCAATGTATAACCCTTTAACCTCCTTAAAAAACCGAGCAATTTAAACGTGTAAAACAAAACGAAATCAAATTTGTGCACGTCCACGTCATTTTGTGTGTATTAAAAACAAGGTAGCACGAATGTGTTTGCTGATAATGGGTTAGCAGACAATTTTTTAGAACACTACCGTGTAACACATTGGCACAACCAGTAATTGTAAAGGTTGGACTAAATATTTTAGGTCTGATTTTTGACTACCGTTCCCCTTGCAAAATTTGCTTCTTCTACACAAACGCCTTAGGTTGACGGGCCAATTCGCACCTTGAGCGAATGGCAGTAGCGAATCGGGTTTACTGACGCTCGTGGGTAAAGAAAGTTTCGTCTGGATTAAGACACCTGCGAATTAAACGTGGGACAAATGTACAGATATGGTGGTGTAGGCCGATCCCAGAGGTGAAGTCGAAGACAAGTCGGATTTCGTTCTGGTATATCAACGGCAAGGGTATAAAGCTGGCTTTGATTCCCCGTTTGTTCTATAAAAAAGAAGGGAAAATGGATAGAATATTCTTAACCCAACTCTTGTTGTGTAGTAAAAATAACAGTTTGACCTCATTAGGAAAACTAATGGTAAAACTCAACTTTTGCTTATTGTTAGAAATGGTGAAAAAAAAACTATAAGCGCAAAAATGTACTTGGATCCACTGTTATAATAACTTAAATCGTCTTCTAACAAAAAATATTCACAAGCTTTCAAAAACTAAATTTTCGAGTCAACAGAACGAGATATTATGAAAGCACAAAATATCTAATGGGTATTAAATGAAATTAAACATTTTGTTATTAACATTTGATTTGTAGCGATATTGCATTTACTAGACGTGGTGACAAACTTTAACTATGATTCGTTTGTAAAGTAGCAACCTATCACCACTAAGACTTTCTACTCAACCTTTTCTTAGATCTGAATGGCGCAGAACGCCACCGTCATATTCATTGACTCGTTTTTCTGTTGTCTCTAAATTGCACACCGGTGGTCATAAATAACTATATTTACGACTATAGACTAATATGTCAACTAATCTCTTATTCACTGAATTCTTCATATATATGTATGTATATGAGTCCAATGGCTGAACCATTCGAATCACCTGAGGCAAAACACAACTTAAAGACAACAATATTGGCAACATATTCAAAATAATTTTACCGTTGCCTTTAATTATTTCATTTACGATAGATATTCATTCCTTTATTGTCCTTTATCACAGTTGTTATTAGAACAAGCTATATAATCAGTTTGTGAAACGTCTGACAGACGGAGCGGACATGAAATTTCAACGACAACGGTAAACGCATCGATTTGCTTTGTTTGTAAAATAAACAACAGCTAATGCCAGTTACATATCTATATTCATGGAGCTGCTAGCTGGATCCGATTAGAAAGCAGACAGACATCATAAAAACTTTGCGTTGTTTCCGTTCCCGTACACCCCTGCAATTTTACCAGGACAATCGAGCGCATAGGTCACAAAAAGGATAAGATCCCCAATTATTACCTCCAGCAGGGAGATACCTCTTGTAACTTTGTCCTTGAAATAATATATGCTATGTATAATTCAGGTTACTCTAATAATATTCTCTCTAGAATAAAATACTTGTACTCACAGGGAAGCTAAAATAGTTAACAACTTGATATCTACAATGATTTTATTCTATTTTGTAAGGCCCATTGACCTTGTTATAGGTTCATTTAACACGTTCAGCTTATATTCTATAGTACAACCTGTGGAAATTCATGGTAGCTTAATTGACATACGTCTGATCCTAGTTATTGAGTATTAAAAAATAATTTCTTACAAAGTCCAGTTTCCGGATCTGAAGGATCAGTTGATAGCAGACTTAAGTTGTTCCTGTCGGATCTAACCCACTGCAACCACTGAGCATCTTGCATCCCGACGATATAAAATAATCTATGCGCTCGTATGAACTAAAATGTACGAAACTCAAAACTGAGTAGAATTACAGTTAGAATATAGTTTTGTTTATTCACATATAGCTATACACAGTACGTTCTCCAGATCGCGATCCGACATTGGCTTCCCATTTGTTTTTATCGTTATTAATTTTTATTGGAAATATCAATTATACAACTTATTTATCTATATTACATAATATCATCAAGTGCGCACTTCATCTCATGTTGTTGTTGCTTTTCCATGATTGAGAAGTTGTATACATCTACTATACATACACTGTGTTCAGTTCATCGTCTATCGTCATCTGCTGGCTAAGAACAAACAAACTCCAATTCGAATGGTTCCACCACGGTGTCTTTGCAACGCCATTTCCAAAGGCATCCGAGCTAAATTATTCAGACGACGGAGCCGCTGCTCCGAGAATACACCGCACTATACGATTGCTACGTCGAATAAGCCGTCATAGCTCCAACCAACCATGCAGGCAATAGAATAGGCCAATTATTGTCAGTATTCACATAAAACAATCTATCAAAGTACAAGGACAGATCAGCAACTAAATCACACCTTCGTGGTTAGACTATGATTCAAAGGAGAGCCAGTAGAAGTCTTGCGCTCCAATATGCGTCGCATACATATGCATTGGAGAAAAGCTATTACGACACTAATTTTTCGTAGCCTTCAAATATTATGCACCATCTTTCGAATCGACACCTTCGATAAATAAAATTATGATAACATGCCAACATGACGAACATGTGTGCACTCATATTATAAGAATTAAATTATAAGAACCGTTTGTCCCTCAGTCAGGTATTATTAAGGTTCCCAATCGAGTAAACATTTAAAAAAATCCACCAGAGCACCGGTGCTGCATTGAATCTTCTCCTAGTAGTTCGTACCTTTGAGTACTAATCGAACTTTTGTAGTGAGAGCTTGGACAGTAACATTACCATTAAAACATACTGCCATTATATATTATTTTATATTATAACATACTGTCTATAACGTAAAACCTGTACAGAAGCGTACACTTGATACAGTCAATTATTAAAGCAGTTATTAAATCCTAGTGATGCAAGTCTCTTCGTATTAATTTGGCAGCAAGCGTCAACCCACTGTCTGGTCAGCTATGATCCTACCGCTCGTTAAAGCTTGACGCCTTTCTACGCCTTCCTGAACGATCTGATCTAACATGCGGGCTCTCCGTAGCGGGCAATGTTCTACTTTGTGTGCGCTATCCCCACCACCATTTTGGCACTCCGGACAGTTGTAGGTCCGCAGTCCTGGGCAGAGAACGACGCCGTTCTCGTCCTTGACATTATGACTGCGATAAATTCCGGAATCGGCCCCGCTTTCCTTACAAACGACGCAGAATTTGCCTCGGTTACGCGGGCGCCTGTTTGTAGGCCGACGAACGGTGTATTCGGAGGGTGGAGGCGGTGGAGTGGGCTCACCGATGTCGGTAGGTAAAGCTTCACCCGGATCAAGCCTTCTTCGAATTGGACGTGGAGCAAATGTAGGAGAAGCTGATGGTGTTAGCCCGCTCGTGTTGGTCAGTGTTGGGGACGCTGTAAGAGCCGAGTCGTATTCCGCTTCATCATTAATCCTGTCAAACGCAAAAAAAAGTAAGAAGGATCTGTTACAGTTCATGTAGCGTACTAATAATCAATGACTTACTGGTATAATTGATTATTGCTGAAAATAGTTATGCGGTAACGAATTGATTTTCCTTAGCTGTGCAAAGCATATTAAAGCAATGTACAGTAAAATACCGGTTCACCATTTTTTTTAATAATTAGTAAATAACTATGCATTCAAAACTCCACAGCATATGTCACTTTATCGGCGTTGCATCTGTGCATATTTCTGTATATGCTTCATTTGACTATGCAGAAAACAAAGATTACCACGTGAAGTCATAAACTAATGCACGTAACTTGAGTGAGTGCCTTTTCAACGTGCAACTAGACGCAAAAAACACTGTTGTGAGTTTGGATAAATTTAAAGACGCTGAACAATCGAGTAACCATTAACAGAAGCACTTTTTCCATATTTGACATTATACTGCGGGAATTTGGCCCCAGGAAAACAAATATTGGCATCTATATAAAGATTCACATGATACTGAACAGCTTGTTTTTACTCTGCTGGCGTTAGTGATAATCGTCTCACCAAGGAGGTGTATAGCGAGTGTAACCCTCTGGAGTGAAGTCTGTCCATTGGCGAACGTAAGTGGACATCGCGCCGCGACTGTTGCCAAGGGTCGGCATACTCTTGTGCTTCGCGTGCATCGAATTCTCAGAAAAAGGCAGAAGGCTTCGTTTCTTCCACTGATGGTAGTGAGTTGGAAAACTCTGCATCGTAGCCACTTCAAAATGAGGAAACGGTCTTTGCCTGTAGCAGAAAAGAAAAATATATCCAACATTGAACTAGATCGATCTTTACCTATACTATGCAAAGTTAGAGTGCGCCAGATTGACTGGGCTGTGTGAAATGAAATACAAACTGATGCCACTGGTGCACTCATAAACATAACAATGTATACCACACAAACACAAATCAACTTTTCTATACAAATTAAGTAAGTGTTGGTTATTTTTCAAGTTAGTTAAGGTGTTTGTTTCTCAATCGTTTAAGCAATCTCTATATTTTTTTTTAAATACGGCTCATAAAAATTAGAGTAATCTGAATATACCTCTGTTTTATCTGAATATATGTTTGTTTTAAACGTAACCATAGGACCTTTTATACGAGACCATTATTTATGGTACTGTTTTGTCAATTTGTACCTGTAGCAGGCGAGCTTGACGTACTGTTTATCGATGTACGATCTGAGTGTACTCGAATTTAAGAGATCAAAGGAGAAAAGCATTGATTAGAATAGGTTGTACCATACAGATGTATTACTAAACGGTTTTCTGACTACTACCCTCATGTTAGATGGAAAAACTTATACATAATCATAATAGACACTAAATTAGTTGGTAAGAAGCAGGATCCCGAGAATTCAATACTAGGCTAAATTAGAATTAGGCTAAAGAGTGCACGCTATTGCTTTTTCTTATCAACACATTCAAACAATTTCATTTTCAATATATCATGATGGCAATGCGGAAGCATATTAGTTCATCTATGTTGTCTCCAGAAAATCCCGTGACTTCCGCATTTCTGGTCGCGACGAGGTCATTTTAGGAAATATAACAGCGAGATGAAAAGTTTTATAAAAACACATACGCTTGCATCCGAAGAAAAACGCTTTTCTATTAATCGTTATATTCGTGGCTCAGTTTATCGTGACACTCCACACTCTCTCTGTACTCCCACTTCGAACGGGTTCTGAGATCGCAATCACACACATACGCAAACTGCCTTTGCTTAGATGTCAAAGACAAAATATTGACTAAAGTACACTCAGGCACGTCAGTCACATTAGATAAGCACGACGATCCAGTGGCACGACCGCCTCCGCTTCTTATACGAGAGCAACTTCACCACTTGGCAATCCACGCAACGCAAATGACAGAATATGAAGTACCACGCAGTGAGTACGTAGGTATCGTACATCTAAATGTCAACTGTGATTAACAATTATGAATCGAATCAACCATTTATTGAATAAAATCCAACTGTAAATATGTAATCAAGTTGCTCGCAGTGTATATATGTGTATGTTCCTGATTTCAATAGTAGAACCACAAGGAACTCTAGACAAGAAAAATTAATGCGAACCTATCCAGGCATTAGAATCAAAACAAGATGCACGCTCTAAAACTCGTACCATGCCTGCGGTCAGAGACAACCAGGATGACGAGAAGAAAGTACTGACGATTTATTTTCCTTTTATATTAGAACTCCACGCTGGCTCACTTTTTCGATGTCATGTATCGCTATTTAATTTATGTTATTAAAAGCCAGGTTAAGCAACTTTCGACGAAATCAAAGCCATTTCTAATCGCGCCTCACACGCATGTCACCAGAACTAGATAAAAATTTCCATTTATATACCAGCCACGTAGATGTACATTATCCGCACCCAACCTATGGACCGTGAGTGGTCAATTTAATTTAAAACAAATTAATTACTGTAATTCTAAAATCTATTCCACTGATTTACAGAGCTTTATCTGGTCAGGAATATCTATACTATTATCAGTTTTTTTGTACTATATACAGTTTGGCTATTTTCTTTGTGAGGACAAATTCCTATTTCACCGTATAGCAGCAAGGGCTTATTTAACTAGCAATTTAACCGGGGTGAGATTTGCTGGATCTAATTCCGTTTTCTCAACATACCTATGAAATGGCATAGCAACCATACACCATTAGCTATTGATTCAATCTTTCTTGCTTTCGCACGCATCATTTCCGGTCCTTAATTACCGTGAGATTCAATACTTGTCAACGTTCTTTGTTGACACTAAAATTCACACCATTTCATCTTCAATTTTGAATTAACGAAATATTAATCTCATGTTCTATCGCATTGTGACGACACGACCGGTGCAAATATACATAATAGGAGATCATGGCCTCTAATTCGAGTTTTCCTAACTTGGTTAATTCTTGTAGTTTTGTAAAAAAAATACCGAGCCTTTTTTTTTACTTAGACTCGTTATCAAGACCTAATGGAATTCCATTAAATAACGATTAAAAATCCGCAAGGTGTATTCAAAAATCTTAAGGAAGCGCTTTGCAAAAGCAATTGAAAGCCTCCAGTCATGCTCTTCCTGCATGCCATGGCCACATTCGTAAATGCGGTAACCGATTTCAGAAAGATAGCTCCAGCCATTCAGAGTGAGTGCATTCGACACCTTGGTTAGAAACCGAGCTAAACTTTGCTAGTTCGAGCTGCGTCCAGCTACATAATGCTCTGGCATAAAACAGCACTGTAGGTGTGATTTCCTGTCAAGGTTTGGGAATGTATTGTCAGTACGTCAATCGAGACTGTGGCTCACTTATTCAAGAGAGAGTTACTGGTTCGTTTCTTTATATACACGTTTTCCTTATGACGGATTAGGTAGCGTGTTTGCCTGCTAAATATGAGGGATACGGGTGGTTAGGGTTCGAATATACACACACTTCGTTTAGTGGTGGGAACCAGCTGTCTGATGGAACGCCCAACGGCGGTACCGAACGTAAGGATCGAAATATTTAGGGGCATATCCAAGTATTGTGCCGGTAAGTACATTTTTAATAACTTTTCAAAATAAACAAGACAAAAGGATCAACAGTTATATTGCAGTTATTTCATGATTCAATAATGGTTGCAATGTCTGAAGTATATTCGTTATCGAAACGTTGTGCGAAGTGACTTGTGGTAGCTATATATATTGTCCGCTCATAATACGGTGCGTATAGAATCCTACTGAGAATCTTCAATAAAAGGCAATATAAACTATACTTAGCTTTTGCTCAGCTGAAACCGTTTTTGTAAAAAAATGTATGATCTTGTGTATATACAAGTATACTAAATTTTTACCTTGACCTCAGGTTTCAAAGATGGTTACATGAAGTGGCAAAGAATAGAATTATCGAGAACTACTCTATTTAATGTTATTTTACTCATGTCAAAAAGCTTTGCAAGAAACCTGGAATATTTTTCGCCCTTGCGGTGAAGATGCTGCAGCTAGGAACTCTAAGTTTGCTTACCATTGTTGAACACACTCTTTGGCTACCCTTTTTTCGTGTGAACAAGTCCTTCAAATCACCTGCTCGGTATAATATCAAACACATTTGCCAATAAGAAAAGGCACCCGAAATTTATGAATCTACATAGTAATCATACAAGCAGCTTTATTTTTTCGTCGACCCTAAAATTTGAATCAATGTAACCGCATGCATAGTTATCATGACAACGCCCTCAAAGGGACGCATATGATTTACCAAGACCACACTGTCTAATCAATTGAACAATTATTCTGCTAATAGTATTCGAAGCAATCTTACTTGAATATTAGAGGTTTAATGGAATGTATTCTTGAAACAAAATATTCCCTATATATATATATATATATATATATATATATAAAGACAATTCCTAAACTTGAGAAATAAGAATTATCGCAAATCACGTTTTTTTTACTGTCTTTAGAATCCAAATTCCAGGTGTAAAATCTCTGATTCGACCAAAAATAATTGCAATAAGCTTCTAAACTTTTTACTCTTCTCCCTTTAAAACAGGTTCCATTAAAGTCGTTAAGGTACACTGGTTATCACGCTGAAATAACTGCTGTTAAGATTGATGTAGATAACAATAATTGTATAGAAATACAAGACATGATAGTGGCGGCGAGACAAAGTGATAAACAACAGCAAAATGGGTAGTGAAACTTTTTTTGGAAAGCTACGCAGACCACCTAATCTGGTCGCTTAACAGATACAACGGTATGCAAATCGTACTACAATAACCAGAGCCACAACAATACATATTTGCAACCAGGAATCTAAATCCTTTTTATATCAAACGGTGACGTAATTACGATCAATGTGTAGAAATTATGAGGCCATGACGCACGGTGTCGTTAGTCGGTGCTCTATCTTTTTTCAGAGATGAGCCGTATTCAGCAGAGGTCATTCAAATAGTCAACTGAACGAACGTTCCGAGACAAAAGTAATCACTCTTCAAACTCGCCTTCGTGAAGAAGTGTTCAAAAAAGACGCAGCAAAAGTCGATACAAGCGTACGATATATATATGTATATATATATATATATATACATATATATATGTATATATATATATATATACATATATATATGTATATATATATATATATACATATATATATGTATATACGGCCATATTGCATCGACTGAACACACCTATTCAAGAGTAGATCTATTAGACAACGCTGTCATCCTCCTCCACACTACCAATCGCGAAGGTCATTGAGTTTAAGCGAGACGTTATCTTACGCGCACTATATTTCCCAAAGCTAGAACGTAGCGATCACCAGTTTTTGGCAAACGCAATTGGTAGCAGTACTTGGCGATGAAGGAAACCTCAAAAACTGGCTGAACCAGTTGTGCAACACCAGATCTGAAAATCTTATATGGAAAAGGTAAATTGGTTGAGAGATGCGAGGAGGTGCTAGTGTTACAGTGAACACATATAAAATTGTTGTTAAAACCCTAGTCAGACGATGGGTTTTTTTATTTCAGCAGAAAGTGGCATTGTTTTTCGGACAATCTAATGTATCATTTAAAACAGTCCGGTTAGAATTAGAACGATAAAAATCCTAGAATTATTAAAAATTTCACCAATTTTATAATACTAGATGAATGTGTACTCTTTATTCATTGATTTACCATATGATAAAACAGTGCATTCTACGACATACGGAAGAACTAAAATTCATATAATTTTCAAAGAAATTTTCTTAGCATCAGCAATCTGAATAAACGAAATGCATCTTCATTTGTAATAAGTCTTTCATCATTGGACCTTTATCATTTGATCAGTTTCTTCAGTGAGGCGATCATCTTTCCGACTCCGTCATGGATCAGGTGAAACTGGTTCGTCTCAAACATGAAAGCCGGTGTACTTACAACCTTTTAAAAAGACAAAACACACCACAGAGGACCACAATTAAGTTTAAAGTTACGTCTGATTTAAATTACCGAAGGTCATGTTTGCTATTCTCCACGAAAACATCGTCAAATATTCGTAACATTATATTAACTCGTTATATTACACGCAATTTGAGCGAATCTAGATGCAACAGTACAAAGAAACGAAAGCTTGGTACAGCTCGTTCATAAAATGATTCCCATTTTTGTTCTCTACGACAAATCTCAAAACTCGATCTATCAGCATTACAGCAATATTGATGAGGACCTTTTATTTGTAGACCTTGCAGATAAGATTGCAATAAGACAGCCATCCGGTTTTTCTGTAGTCCACTTATAGTTTGAGGGAATTTATTCTCATAGATTCTACGTACTGAAGTTTTATCGCGGTTATCTATTCTTAATTGTAGCGTATAATAATTATTATCTTGATCTATAGGTAATTGCATAGAGGGTATCAAGGAGCTTAATACTATACCTTATTCTGTTCATCGACGCAAACCTCATCAACGCGGCAGTTCGTATGTTTTGCCCCCCAAGATTCAGCTGCTTGCGCGGCACCACAGTATGGCCATTTGCCTGAGCCGTCGTCTATTACACAAAGCCCCAGAGAATAGAACGCGACAAATACGATTATACTGGATCGCTAACATATAAGATTTCCCGATATGATTTCACGTGTTCACATTGGTCCTTTAGGTTCTCATGTGGTTTTAGGGCGGCTTTGCAGAGGATTGTCTCAGCTTTTTTTGAAAGATACAATCATAATAAAAGGTCGTAATAAATAATACGATATGATCTGCACGTCGCCTAGACTTGCGGAGTTGACAAAATACAATCTTTATCTGATGAATGATATCCTTGTGTCACAAATCATAGAATAGGACTTATGAACTATAAAGCTAGTGACAATATGCCTATCTGATCGCTCTTAGCTGGTGCCAATCATAGCGGGTCTACTTGTTTCATTTATGTATAGCTATAAAAACAAACGATCGACTGTCAGACAGCACCTACACTAGTCGGTTTTGCGTTGTCGTGTGCGAGCTGAATATCAAATTAAAGAATGTCGGTTTAACTCTGTCATAAGGTTCATTAGATTTTAGGTAGTAGGATTTTTCCCAATAATCTGAATTTTGTAGAACTCTTTAAAATGAATAGCTTGTGAGCAATGTCCACCGTTAGTTTTTACAGCTGTTTAGTCACGCTTGTTGCGATCAATGCTTTTGTGACTCTTTCTTCAACCTCCATGGTAAAAGGCCTGCCTCACGTCGGATTATAAAATTAAGGCATGCAAAGGAATCAACTATTTGGAGGTCTTCTTCGTGCGTAAAACGGGTCGTTTTCGCCAAGCCTTACCTCCCTACTAAACTTTTTGGCTACTGTCTTACCCTTGTAAGCGTCCGTGATATAGCTGTTTAAGATTAGTAATATTTCATCAATCTTGACACATGAACGCAGGCCGGGAAGTGCCACTTAACGTAAATAGGTTCCAAGTTTGTGTTTAAGCTAAAAAAAGGCAGCTTGTCAACTGATGATAAATCCATAAGGTGAAGTAGAATAAGGTTTTTACTCACACCCTTTGCTAGCAAAAAGATTTTCAAATAATTTTTAGAGACACACAAAGAAAATATATTTTGAAAGCTCCGTCAAATTGAATGCATACCTTTATCCATCCCAAGAGTAATCTTTACTCCTGGGATAACTTTGGCAGCTAGCACAGGGGCGATACAGCAGAATGCAAGCGGTTTTCCGGCCGACTGGAAAGCCTTAATAGTTTTTTCGACGAGAGGATCCACAGAACAATTTGCCCCCTCCGCCGCAAATGTGCTTCTATGATGTTGTATCAGATAAAGTCAATCAACAATTGTATGTAAGCAATATAGAAAAAGATATTTAATGTGTACAGCGAACTGCGTAAAAACTGTGCAAAACTGCAGTAAGTGTACAATTTTAAAAATCATGCCACATTCATAGTTAAGTTCTGCAACGATAGTATTTGACATAAAACTCAAAACACTTACCTAGAATCGTAGAATAAATATACGTGCAGTGCTCATTTAAGATATACTACTTAACCAGGTATATAGAATAAAAAAATAATCAACTCACAAGTTTTTCGCAACTCCAAATCCTCCAGGGAAGACGATAGCATCGACGTTTTGAGGTTTTAAATCTGACAAAGGCTGAATTTTGCCGCGTGCGATCCTTGCAGATTCCGCCAGGACATTTCTACCAAAGAAGAACGAAAAGGAGTTACGTGGGCCTCAGTGGAATATTGCGTTCAAAAGTCTAAACTTTTCTTAGTTATAAAACGAATGTCTCGGAGTTACATTAGGGTGACAATAATGGTTTCTACTTGCATATAATACAAATTGTACATTTGATCTTAGTACACTGAAAGTTGAAACAGAAAAGTCTAGAAGTCAACCTGAAAAAGCAAGTTAATACATCTCATATAGAAAAAGCGACCTTACCTTTGTTGGTCAGAAGGCTCTCCTTTAGAGTGATCGACGGTGTGCATTTGTGACTTGTCCGGTGCAAAGCAGATCGGCTCCAAACCCGCTCTCGTTAACTGTACGAGACATCTATAATCAAACAAAAAATACTGTAGGAAACCATATTTTACTCCATTTAGAGCTATATCTATTAGGTTTCACCTGGAAAAAACTAGTATCACAGTGTAATAGCTTTACGTTGTTAAACAATGATCGATTTAGGTACTAACTAATAAACATAACGCATACAGCGAGTTCGTACCATCATAGATAGCACCGGGCTATCTATGATGGTACGAACGCCTAAGGGTGGATGCGAACAAATGCTCTTTATCGAAATTATCGATACAGTTCAGATAACAACTTCAAAATGAAACTTTGTCCTCGGAGCATGCTTCAATACACTATCCTTAGAGAGAAAAATGAGTTGTATTATAACGTAAAATGCAATCTTTTTAACAGTAAAAGAAAGAAAAGTATCGCCAGTTTAGGTCGTTATTTATGCTTCGCACTACCATGCGGAAATATATATAATATTTAAGTTTAATGTGCACGACACGACAAATATCGTGTGATACTCAACGAAGATTTCAGCAGTGGGCAGTAATTTTATAGTTTTGACTGGTTTCTGTATATCGTGACGTCAACATAGTTTTTCTCAAAGAGCTAAACATTCTGTGAAAAACCTAGCTCAGTCAGAATCTATTAGACCCCGTTTTGTACTGCCCTCTATCGTTCAATGACAAGTGTTTGGATTCTGCAAGTAAACATTGCATATATATCAGGCCTATGATCGTACTTCAATAAGTCAGTTTACTAAATGGCAGCTATAGGATTATTGGGATGTACATCTAAGCCTAGTGCCAGCAGAACTTTGTTAATCAGTCATTTATTTATGGCTTCGCCAAAATATTGTTAGTCATAATTTTAGCAGTCGAGTTACCATACTCAATTCTTTTAGAAATATTCGTAAATTATCCTTGGCACACTATTACTTTCATCTTGCTCTACAACATATACTGTATGAAATATCACATTCTATCAACGCGTCTCTGAACGCGTAGTCTTGACCAAAAACTTCGGTTTTGTCGAGATTCATGTGCAATAGTTTATGATAGTAAATGATTATAAACAACGGCTAGGAAATGGGATAACAACATCATTTCCAAAAACATTTGCAAATGGTTTGGCTTCTTAACGACTGTTTGAAAACAAGTTTACTAGCCTTCTTTCCAGATCAGAGTTTACGAGGACACGAAAATTTTAAAGGTTCAATGATATTCTACGTTCAACAGTATGTCTCCATCGGTGGGTCTTCACCGATAGGTCACCGACAAGGGTAAATGCCCTTACTTTAGGATATATTAACCTATTAGTCAGTTAATATTTATTGAGTTATCAAAGTTATATTTACGGAACTTCGACTGAATACTTACAAAATATGTTCGAAATAGCCCCTATAGGTAATTGGCTTTCAACAGGCTGATGAGATTAAGAAATTGCGGCTGTTACAAAAAACGTTTTCACATCCTCTAAAAACGATCAGATATAATTAGACTGCTGATATGTAGAGTAATCTGCAATAACCCACTTAAAATATCTAAAAAAAAATAAGTGCTTTCATCATTGGTACCAACTTCTTTTCCTACAATTGTGCAGCGCCTTCCTGAAATTGATGGCAGTAATTTGACGATCATCATGAAAAATGCACGATACCCCCACGCATATTATAATTTGCATATAAAGAACACTGATTGCAGGTTGCGTATCTACCCAGATAAGTTTAAGATTATTCGGGAGAAATCGATCATTTTTGCAGTTCTAATGGTTTCAAATTTCTGCCAGGTTCATCCATTATTTCTTATTCTTCCATTGCATCTTTTTTCATTGTACGTCTTACCTATCCAAACAATTTCTTTTCATTGTCAAAACTGGTGACACCATTTACCTGCCTTTATAATTTACTTAACGACAACTTACCCCCTGGAATTATGTAGAACAGACTGATTCGCTATGAATATTTGAACTCCAAGTCTTAATTGTAAGAAAAAGCGCAGAATAGTTGAAACCCACTTGTTGCACTAGTACTTTTCTGCGGGACGAAACTTCTAATAATATCCTTGCACCCATTATAGTACATTCAGGTCGCTCATCAATATCGACTTATGTTTGGTTGAATCATAGGAAAAGCACTTGATTCTAACCGAATTTACAAATGATCAATCTTATATCTGAATTGCTAATGTCGAAAAACCAGATATTTTTTACTTATTACCATAACTGGCTTATATTGTAATGCTTCAAATCAGTCTATCAGAAAAGCTTGTACAGATTACCGAAATCCTCTCGTGAACTATCTAAACATGATATAACCTGATACCCAAAATAATAGAGTTAAAGCTTTCGAATGCTGACTATTGCTTCGAGTTCTCTATCGTTGAGTTTTTTTTCCATTGGCCCAAATTTCGTGGCTGAAATAAGCATTCCAACTACGTAACAATACGTAAACAGCTCCCGCTTTAGCAAAATAGCTCCCGCTCTAGTAAAATTCCATTAAATTGAGGCGAAATTGCATGCAACTTACGCCGATGCTTCGTGAATCTCGCTACCATCGTAGACTCCGGACCCAGACAGCACCTGTCAACGAGATATGACAAAATGCACAGACACACACCAACCGAATCTTGCTCATTAATTTTCCCCGAACTCTTTTCTATATCTGTCACTTTTTAAAGCTAAATAAAGTGTCCATAATGGTGTCTTCGACGGCCTTACGTACGATCTAACACGGGAATAATCATAGCCATGAAGATCGCGTAGCTAACAAATGAAAACATGAGCGAATGCAATACAGGTATATACACAAAACTCATTTATTTACGAATAATAATAATGTTTATACCAGCACAGCTACCGGCAAAATGTAGTTTGCTTTGTGTTGTAGCAGTAGCTCTTCATATTGGGCTTCATTTTCGCTTTGCTGGCAGAAACCAGCTTAGCCAAGACGTGAATGGGTGTGTGTGTGTGTATGT
>NW_019213574.1:0-17940 GCF_002532875.2 Varroa jacobsoni | reverse complement strand
TGGATATAAGTTTTAATGGTAGATACCTTTTTCGTATGACGGCGGTACGCATAGACGTCAATCGAAGGGCGCGCATCGAAAAAACGAAAGAGATCTTTGACTCGACGAGTCAAGAAGATACAACCATAGCTTGAACGTGTATGTGCTTCGAAAATTGTATCTATTGATCGAATCAAGTTTAAGTACTTTCACTGGCATACGCGATTCTTAATGTAACTTAGAATAATTTATTAGCCATGCAGTTCTCGTCTGAATCAAGCCTCAAATCTTAATGTTCCGTTTATAATTAAATAATAAACTATTGGTGCTAATAACTGTGTTCAAATCATTAACGACTGCGCCACCTTCGAGTGACGTCGCTACGTACCAAATGCCATTGGATCCTGTAATATGGTCCAGCTTTTAATTTGGCAGGACCAATAACAATGTTATGCTTTTTTGCATTAAATTGCCGCGATCTCATTAGCGACAAACAATAGCATTGGTCGTGTGTAAACGTTATCTGCTGGTCAATTAAGGCCCGCGGGTCCAGGCAAGTTACACGGGTGCTGGAGCGAGGTCTTCTTGACGACCTGATGTTTTTCTATCTGATGGTATTCGGTCATCGGCCGATCTGCAACACCGCAAGTGCCGATTCCTACCCGGCCGGCGACGCTTTCGGGTGTAGCAAAAATACTCTTTTTCGTGACACCCTTTTTCTTGTGTTGGGCTTTCGCGCTGAAGTTCTGCCAGATTTTCTTGTCGGCCTCGCGCTGCTGCTCAATCTCCTTAAGGCGTTCCTTTTTTTTCATGGCCTTCTGCTTCTTGTACTCCTTCTGCGCTGCCACATGGGCTTTTTTTCCACCTTTCGTTGCATGCCCCCCGCTGTTACGCGGCTTTAGCTCGCTCATGTGTACAGTCTCGTTGTTCGGGTATTCTTCGAAATCGACAGTAACCAGTCCATCGCTGCTGCTTATAGCCACGACGGTTGCATCATAGTAATTTCCATCTTCGGCCCAGGGGGCACTTACACGATCCCCAACTTGCCAACGGCCCGTGGAGCCAGCGGACCCGACAATCCCTGACCCACATACGCCGCCACTGTCCTCTGCATGGGTCACCGACCGGAGATCACTATTGCGAGAGCTAGCGGAGAGACTTTTTGTTAAGCTTATAACTTCACAAAGGTCTTCACGCAGTTTACGCAAGTCAGGGTCATCTGGATTGGATGCAAGCGCAGCCTCCACCTGTTGCAGTTGTACATGGTAGGTCTCTAGCTGAGTCTGAAGATCTTCTTTGTCTGCCATTTTTTCTATTGACTATTCCACAGCAGCAATTCGTATATTGACACAACTAACAGGATCTTTGTACCTCAAGGCTGTGATAAATCGGAACTCTATGAGCTCCAGAAAAACGAGATCGTCGAACGTGACTTGTTAAAGCACTTCGATCACAAACATAAAATGTACTACGCGAGTTGAAAGACCCGTCCGTCGCCAAGTTAACGCCGGACCATTCACGCGCGTTTAAGAGTCAGGCTGATATAGTTTACATATATCAGAGAGAAGAAAACTACTGTGCTGTGGATTCCTACACCAATCACACAAATATGCCCTATTGCATGGGCAGTGGCCGTATTTATCGATCAATTAAAGTCCTTTTTTCCTTGACAATGTTATATGGTTCTACAATGATCTGAAGGCAAAAAGATGTCAGCTTCCAAACTTGACAGCCTCTAAAAGCGTCTAATACACAGAGATCACGGCCGAACAACACAGCCAAGGAAACGCAAGGTTTAGATGACACTGAATGAAGTGGTTGATTGATGTATTCGGTGGTTACGTACGTACCACGGCAACCTTGTTCGAAGCGAACCGGCGCGAAATATGCAGTCCACTGAGGACGATCTTCGAGCTGAGCATCGCAGATGTCGCTGAGTTATTGTGCGCAAGCCAAGAAATCAAACAACACCACAAACGATTTCTTCGCTTGATGCCTAAAAATCCAATCGGTTTAAGCACGACTGCAGTGCGGCAGCACCGCTCTGAACGACGCTTGACACCCAACCTCAACTCAACAGTCACTCGTAAATAATACTGGCTGCTCTGCTGCTTAAAGGTTTAACCTTAACTATATATATCTATAAACTCGCTAATGACGAGCGCGATCATCACGTAGCTGACGACAGGCCAGGAATTAACAACAACACAGACCACAACAAACACAAGCCCAAGGCTGAGTACAGTGACGAGATGGCGCCAGCCTCGCTGACCGGGCGTTTGGCCCACGTATAGGCTTTTGGTGTAAAGGCGGCAATTTTTAAAAGTGACGATCCATCAGAGAAATTCTCCAACAGCACGCTCCATGCTGCGCTCTTCGATTCCCTATCGCCTGGAAAATAGCTATTCGCTGCTATCACGATGGAAAGAGATCGCCCGCTTGGAGAGGCTGGCTTGAATTGCGCTTCCTGTTGCAGTAAAACAATGACACCTGCCTTATACAACAAGAGGTTCGCAAACTATTAAAGCAGAAATGCGTGGGGGATAGTGTGGTTGGATGTGTAAAAACCGGTGCCCTGTCTGTCTGTCACTGTGTGTGTATCTATGTACTTCGTTGTTCCGTGAATAGTAGCTGAAGAGCTACCTGCAAGGTACGCCCCAGTCGCCCCTAACCAATCATCCCTTTCCCTTATTGCTCTTTCTCCAGATGTTCGCATGTTTCTATCGCCACCGCCGCTATCACTGCTGTCGCTGACACTGCTCCTGTTGCGGGGCCGCCACTGCAAGTGCAACTAGAACCAGCCGTCAGCTGGTGTGTAGATTGTGCGGTTGCCTTAACGCATGGGCCACCAGTTTTATACAGGAGGATAGATAGGGGGCTGTATACGAGTTATTGACAATTGCTGCCGCGGAAGCCGCAGGCACTATGTGTATTGGCCAATGTCTCTTAGTGAGAAAATTTGTCACGAATTTCAAGAGCCCTCCGAGAAAAAACTAGGTGACAGCGAACAAAATTTTGTGTACGTTTGTTGCCGATCGGTGTGAGTGAAGTGGCAAATAATGCTGAACGATTGTTTTTCAATAATATGTGTCACAATTATGCGCGTGTAAATGTTTAATAACGACTTTATCTTCGGCTTTGAGTGTAATTCACTATTCACCCTATTGTAGCGATAACTGTCATTCTAGTTCCAGCGAACAGGGGTGAGTGTGCGTGTGTGTGTGTGAGTGTGTGTGAGTCCGAGGGGCACCTGATTTGACTTCCGCCGATGTCGGATACGGCTACGGATGAGGGTTCCACCCCAACGGTGGTGAAAGTCAGCCCCCGGCTTATCCCTGGAATACTTAATCCTGGCAATAAGGATGCTCTCGATTGGTGAGTTAGTCAATTAGTCCGTCGTACAGCAACGTTGCATAGTGAAAACATCGAGCCTGCCTTGATCGTGTAGTAAGTAGATAAGACGCGAAAAAAAATGTTTAGGGCAATAATGTGGGATGGTAACTTTACATATTAGAGAATATTCAACGTTTAATTTATGGACCACCATTACTACATCAATGAACTTCGCAGTGATTTGATGAAATTACTTTTACCGTATTTATAGGTAGTAAGTCCGTATAAGAACTTTGCACGCAAATAACATGAACGTCGACTAATTAACGTGCAATCAATCGTTCAGTGCTTACTATATGCCGTTTCAGCTGCGTAAATATTGTCCCGATTGCTTTAGATTTAGGCATATTCGTTACGTGACATATTTATATTTACTGCATTTTACCTCATAAGAAGTAGTAAAAGTGCTAACCACGTAGTAGAAACATGCAAAGAATATCAATGCAGTAGTGTAATAGGTAATAGACAAGATGGGAAGGAACATTATGTGTAAAATAACCTACTTTTGATATAAACGCATGCAATAAATGTTTGCATACGGACTATACGTTGTAAGCCTCAAAAAGAATCGCCATTAAACCGGATCAGATCTACTTCTTCTAGAGTAACTTCTCTTCGCTAGTACGTACAACGATAAGTATCACGCACGCAAGTGCTTGAACCACTAGTGTCTGAAGTCAGCTCCCCTCGACTGGCTCGGAAGTAATTAGCATGTCTAAGATGACCTTCATATGAGCGAATCAGTTATTCCAGACCATGTATAAAGTATTTTTTTTTAATTCACGTCGTTTGTCCTACATATTTCTATCCCATTTATTAGATTCTAACAGGGCAATTCTAGGAGCTATTAGCTGGGATTTTTTCGGGTGGAGGTGATGAGCGTTACGGATCCTTGTACGTAACATAGAAAGAGACCAGCCACAGAAAGATTAGCTAAAGGAACTCACTAAGATGGCGCTTTGGAGTGGGACAGGATAATGAGCGTAGATGAGATGCTCATGGTGAACGATTTTCGAACTGTAGGCTCTGATAGATATTGTGTTTTTTTAGTAGAATGTTGGTCGGAATACAAACAGGAGTTTCAGAGAAAGGCTGCTAGATATCATGTGCTAACCGAGAGAAATGTACAATACGGCTGTTGATATTCTACTAATTGTGTTAAAGTACATAAAACAAGTTCGAATAACGAGTATAAACTTTACCTTTGAAAACCTGGTTCATATATAAAGGGTCAAGTCTTTGTAAACGATTAACGTGCTTTTCACTTTTAAAATTATGGCTGAAAATATCGTAATAAGCTCAACAAAAGAAATACATTTTTAATTTTATACTGGTGCATGTATGACTGTTATGTACAGTGTAAATAATAATGATAGTAACTGTATAGAAAGGATTAAACCTCTGGCTAAAAAAAAGTCAGATGCCTTTTGTCAAGCCCGCCAAAGTGTGTATACCACAGGCAGATGTGATCAAATAAAGAATTATTTATTTCGTTGAGTATTCTCTAATTGAATGTTTACGTACATCTTATTTGTATTTACCTTGGTTGTTTTTAGGGGGCCGCAGGGTCTGGTCGCATATGGAAGCCAAAGTAACATTGTCGTTTTAGATTCCCGTAGTGTGACCACCGTCCAATGTCTTCAGGGAGGAGGCAGGCATGATGTCACCCGAATCCGATGGTCCCGTCATCTGCACTACCATGACAAAGTAAGGGATTTATGATTGAAGCACGCTATTATGACAGGCTAAACCGATGAACTATTAATAGCTTCTGTTACTAATTATATATTTTTCCCTAAGGTCGGTCAAGTGTTTTTCTTTCTACGTTGTGCTTAGTGCTAATTCAAATGTAACAAACGTTGGCAAAATGCTTTTATCATTTGTATTGTTGTTGTATTGTAACTTCTGGAACAATGTATATCTAGAAAATTTATTATGTATTCATAATAAATCTTTGGGTTTGTTGTACTGCGGCGTATAGGCGCGACCATATACATTAAGATTGGCCGCGGCAGATAGTGCCGGTGTTGTAACTGTTTGGAACGTGGCTACGGGAACGATCAAAGCCGAACTTGCTCAACCTGGCCATAAGACAGTCATTGGTAAGATATAATGATAATGCCGAGCGATCTTTTAATCATCTTTGTGACGTACGCTTAAAACATTTCAATATTCAGTTGATCTGCTATTAAAATAGAATCATACTCCCTTGAGGCTGGAGGCTGTTTAATAAAGCCAAAATATACTTACCAAATGGGCTTTCCGTCGTGCTTCTGAATAATTGACAGTAGTAAGTGAGATTTCTGTAACGAAGATGTGCCTCTGCAGTTGGCTGACATGCTGTAATTTTTGTGTTAATAATAAATGCATTGTATTGTCCCGCGGCAAGAACTGAGAAGATACTTTTTGACTTTTTTTTTTTGTTTAAGATATGCATTGGATGGCATATAATGACGCATCCTACCCATTGCTGCTGGTCCTTTACGAACACTCATACCTTGTTCTGTGGGACACTGAACGTGAACTTCTGGTTTGGAAGAAAGATTTCCTTCGAGAAGCAGGTGGAGAAAAGTTCACAGCATTTTCCGTCGACCCCTTTTCGGAAGCTTCCATTGCCTGTGAGTTGGCTTTATGTTAAGCTGGTGACGAGCAAAGATCCAGATGTCGGTAAAACTACGTTACTGAACGAGCCAAAAAAGATCGAAGAGAAAATGACTCATGGTAAAATCAGAAAGTCCTGTCACAGTCAAGCTCCCTTGCTTTCTTTCTCTTTTTGACGAGTCATTAGTTTTAAGAAAGTACCGTTTGGACGTTTCCAGTATTTCCCTTAATTAGCATTTTGCTATGGGGTACTTGAGATGTTGTTGTTTTATGTTTGCTTATTAATGCTCAAGGAAAGAGGATTAGCGTATATTTGTAAAAGTACAAGCTGTATACTATTATAATCTGTGTAGACTGGTTTTGCTTAACCATAATCGAGCATACATTTATTTAACTAAGAAACAGAGGTCTATCGAAAAAAAGTTGATTCTTTAAAACTCACTTAATTCTTGTTGGATTGATATTAACACTATATTATGCGAAACGCGTGCTTCTATATTTGTCTGCTCTGGTTCTTTCCATAGTGGTAACGTTGGAGCACTTATGGTTGGTGGACGATCTCAATCCGGCCAGGGCACCTCAAGCTCCCTTACGAAGGCTTGATGTGAACCTTCCGCATGCACCAGGAGGTGGGACGAACAGTCAGGCTCAGACACCTACTGAAAACCCCAGGAGAAGTAGATTGCTCAGTGGTAAGTCTCTGCTACTTAGACAACTTCACGTGGTATTCCGTAAGTACTGTAAGTACGTGGTTCAAATAAACTGCACACCGGAATCGCTAATAAATACCTAGGTCTAAGATTTTTGCCAAGTGCCATTTTATTTTATTTGTTTATTCATCCAAATATGGCTTGTGTAGTGAGTACTATACGCTGGGTAAACCTATCTACTACACAAGTGATTGGTTGTTTAACTGTAGAACATATACTACGTTTGAATTAAGTTTGATTCAATACACAGATAGGACACATATATTGAGGCTCCTAATGTAGAATCACGTAAACGTACTTTTGGCTTAAAGCTTTTATTCCAATTCTTGTATAACGTGTATACAAAATATTAATCCTACGCTCAATTGTTCAATGTCGTATCCCGGTGTCCACCTATATATAGGTGTTCAGGCAATGTTTCAGGGAGCGAATTCATCACAAGCTAATGCTGGCACAACGGTCTCAGGGTCCCACAGTCACCATGGAAGTGGAGCTAGTGGCAGTGGGGCTGGCGGTGATCAGCCTTCAAGCGAAATGGACCTTATGCCGGGAGGGTATGGCAACCTCACCGATTGTCAAGCCGTATTGCACGATCCCGCCCATAGGTACCAACTAGTGCTCGTTTTTCCAAGGCATGTCGTCGTTGTAGACTTTGTTATACAGCAGGTAGGTGCTGGATAATAGTAAAAAAATAGCCTGTTAGCCTTTTCTTTTTCTATAAATATATGCGTAGAGAATTTCTATAGTATTAGAGAATAGTAATTGCCGTCTTGATGCTCTTGCAAGTCACACCTGATTAATTCATTAAGGCGCACTGACGAACAGTTAAATAAAATAGATTTTAGATACCTATACTTAGTATTGCGACGGATTAATCAGGTTATACGGAGTCTGTAGACGAACTTCGATAGACAAATGTAAAACTACGTATGAATTCTTCAGCGGGACGCGCGCGTAGTTTCTGTTAAGATTTTCATATTTCGTTTGCGGAGCTACCTGTTTTATCCTTGTTAGCACAGAAGCTCAGGAACCTGGTCTCAATATACTCTAATTATCAATTACCGAAAAACAAAAACATATATTTTTGTATATAATGTATATATATAATTAAATCTGATGTTCCATGATCTAACGTTTACAGGTTATAGGAACGGCGGTTGTTGAACGGAGTTTGGCGGGCCTATTCGCTGTTCGCATTTGTCGACTCACGGGTCGTTTGGTGTGCCTTCATGATTCGGGTGTGATAACTGTGCGACAGCGAAAACCGTTTACACTTCCACAGGGGGTCGACGATTCTAAATCACAACTAGGCAGCTCTGGTCAGTTAAAATAACTGCTAGCAGATCTTTTTCGTGTAGCTATTTTGAAATGCCTACTTTACGGCAGTGTATAGCACTCAAAATGCACGTTGGTTTCTACCGATATGTTTATTTCCCTACTGTAATTCAAGATAACAGATATAGCGCTTTGTTTGTGACAGAAACCGATAAAGCTGGTTTGGCTTGGCATTATAAAATAGACTTTTGTAAATAGAGTTCCCCATTCACAACATTGCATAATACGTAACTTCACTTATCATAGCTGGTAACGTGTAGCAATACATGCGGATCAACGGCTGAGATATGAAATGCTTGTAGGTGGCTCTGATGGATCTCGGTTATGTGGCGAATCAGATAGCAGCGGTACTATTTCTCTTCTTACCCCATCGTGGCTTCATCAGTCTGCTCGAGCAGCGCAATTTGATGTCCACTACGATACGTTAACTACATCAGATCCGTATCGAATGGTTACAAGAAATTCGCGCATTGTTGCTTTTGCGCTCTGCCCAACTCAGCAGGTACGTTTTGCAATTTCATCATAAACATTCGTAGCAAGTTGTTTCTTCATTGAGTTAACATCTCACGTTTGTTTTACGCAAATTGGTATTGCTTGATCGAGAATTTGACATCTTGTTTTAGCTTTTAGATATTTCACAGAAATTTGCAGTTTACTAAAATTATTAAATCGTTTTTTGTTTCCACATTAGACCGATTCTAATGACGATAGAAAAATCTTGTGGGGCGAAAGCCTTCGAGCGGCAATAGTACTACAGGACGGTAGGACACTTTTCTACAAGATGCTGCCGCCTGCCAAGGATTCCAAATTAGTGCGTATTCTTAAAATCTGTTTTTTATAGATTGACATAAGTACCAATTGTATAGTCACAGTTCCTCAGCCGACGTCATACGATGCTTATGTTGTGAGGATATGCTTGATACCTATCGAACAATTGCATGTTTTGAAGAGCTGATTTTGCTTATTATGTCTGCAATGTGGTGATCAAAAAAAAACGCTACCTTCGCAGGACGTGAGGAGCATTCGAAGCAATGAATGTTAATTAATGTTTTTCTCTTAATCGATATGCTTGCTTCATATTTTACAAATAGTGGTCATACGCACTGCACTGTTCAATGAGGTCAACGAATTTCAGGGTAAACGACGGTTGGTGCTCACGGCCGCCTTGGAGACGCTTTCAACGTTGCCACATTGTATGAAGATGTGCCCACCTGTCACATTTAAAAACTGGAAGACTTACCGTCCGCTTCTGGCTTGCGCTGTCGGTACGGGGAACGTACAGGTAATTCTCTAAATCTCCTAGTAGCTTCTCGACGGCAAAACGGGGTTTCAAATTTATGATAAAAAAAAGGATCGGTCGTAATTGAGGCGAGAAGGTTAGCTGATGTCAGAAAATCGTTTATTGGAGACAGAATCTCAAAGTCGCAGAAAGTAGAGAAGTAGAAAAAGTAGAAAGTAGAACATTAATGCATTTCTAAAACAAACATTTACATTTTTGTGTATAAGCTTTTTCTACGGAAGCTGTGGGACGCTTGTGAACTTGATGTACCCCAAAGGTTTTTATCATGTATTCGTCATTTCTGACACATGCGTTTTGACGTTAGCGATTCCATTAATATTCATTATATCCAACTAGGTCTTAAACGTTGCAACTGGAGCCGTCGAACGTAATATCTGCGTTCACACAACAGCTGTTAGGGGTATTGAGTGGACCGGGCTCACCAGTTTTCTATCATTTGCTAACGCGACGCTACAGGTGAAGAAATGATTTTTTTGTTTGCTATTTTTCAACATCGGTGTCTTTCTGATACTTGCAGATTAACATCATCATAGCAGTTGCGACTTTTACTTTAGCGCACACTAACAATGTTCGATTACATAGGGCAAATAATTAACAAAAATAATTTACTTTTGTGTACGTAGAATGCATACACATATGTATGTAACATATATATATATATATATGCAGGCTAGTGGCTATGTCAGAGGGAAAGCATAATCTACTATCAAAGTAATCTGGGCTGCCCTTAACTAACGGTTAGTATGATCGTCGAAGATACCTAGTAGATTGCTATATGGATATTGTGATTATAGTAACGAATTTTTTTATTCTCGTTGTCGTTGCAATAAAGGTGCAGTCAACGCAAAACAGCAACATAAAGAATGAACTAAATTTGACTGAAGTTACCTCAGGGCGAGTTCGACAGATTCGATCAGATCGAGCGGACGAGAAACCGATAGAGCTTGTGGCGGTCTCCAAATACGGGTGCGTGGTGAAAATCACTTGGAAAATACTAAGCTTTAAACAGACTTATGCAGCGCCTTATAATAACAGCGTATCTCGTGCACAACATGCACGAACGACCTTTTTTTCGAGACGCAAGCAAAACATATGATGGTTCTCAAACGTTTGTATTTAACTAATCGACCCAATTAAATAAGCTTTGGCCTAAAAGGGAGCTGAATAACGTGAACATATATGTCGATACATTCGTGAGATCGGGAGTAAATAGACACATTTAAAACATTTGTATTTTGTAAACAGGACTGGTAATCAGAAATTAACTGCAATGGAAACCAGTTGATTTAATGTCTGTGTTGCTAGCTAACTTTTCGCATTTATATTAGCGTTACTTCTGGCATTCTGGTTTGCTGCTGTTTTGACTCAGGCAATACTTCATTGTAGCCTTCAAGGATCAACCGTTTGAACTTTGGGATCTACGCAATCTCAGCCTCCTCTCGACAGTGTCGCAAAACTTTCGCAGCATCTCATGCCTTGAATGGAGCCCTCGGTCAGCCTTACGGCGTAAACATTCCGAAATGGGCGAAGAGGCTGGCATAGCTTCGCCGCCTAAACAGACCGAGCCCATCTTCCTGAAGCCTCCAGCTAATGATCAACAAGACACACAAGCAGTTGAAAATGGAAAAAAAACTAGCAAGGGACAACATCAGCAATTTGTAAAGGAGCACTTTCTCGCGATCGATGCCCAGAGCAAGGTAAAGAGTTTCAACACTTTTTAGTGGATAGGTTCCTCGAGCGTTACGCCAAATACTACCATGACCTAATACTTACTCGTTTAACTAATTTATTTAACTCTTGACTAATTGATAAGCACTATAGAGTGGTGTAAGAGAAACGTTTGCTTGTCTGAGTAAGCGAGTGGATATCACTGTAGTTAAACTCACCCAACAATCTTAGACTTTGGAAAATGGAGAGCAACATTATACGAGACACTTTTTTCGTTATTGTAGGTCTGCTTCTTCACTGTGGAAGGATCTGTGTTAAAAAGCAATATGCGCATACTTGTGCCTGTTTCTTCTGGTTCAATAACATGCACGGCGTGGAAGGCAAGTGTGATAGGTTCGAGTTGTTTCATTCTAATGCTTAGTTTATGTATCCTGGGTTTATGCAGTTCCTTGTGAAAAACGTATTTAGCCTGCTTCAGACTTCTGTCGTCGAGATAAAATAGTAGCCAAACAAAAGAAAAAATGTCTGTACATCTCCAACTCTAAGCTTTTGGATATCGGTTACGGTAGGCCGTTAGCAACGACGATAATCTTATGATGATCATAATGATGACGAAGGTTAGAGGATTCAGTCAAGTCAGTATGTTGCTATAGGACCTATCATAGCTCCATCTCGTGTAAGATAACGCCGTGCAAATGTCTCAATCGCTAAACTGTTAATTACTGTGTGTGTCACCGTAAAAATTAACACGTCCATTATATATCAGACAGCATGTTAAATATGTGATAATTATGGCAATAACACCAGTATGCATTTATTTTGTGCTCAAATAAAATATATATTTTTTTTTAAATACAATACCATTAATTTATCATTCTGTTGTACGTATGTGCGACTCAATTGATAGGCTGACAAATTAGTGCTAGGCGATTCAGATGGTAACCTGTCGCTCTGGGACATAACAACTAAAAAAAGTGAGACCACACCGTCGCAGCGCGGTGCCGTCCGCAAGGTGGTTTTCGCTCCTGGTAGGGGAAACATGAAGATCATTGTTTTGTTCCAAGACGCAGTAGAGCTATGGGAAGCAACAGCGGATCATACGGTATGTTCAGGATAGACAAGTTTTTTTAAACACTTCATGGACATGAAACGATACCAAATGAGGTATATTTTAATGTATAAGTTCGAGTGAGAGCTCATTATTGCAGTATATCGAGAACGATTCTTTGCTATTAGTATCTCCGTTGTGTGTTTGCTCATTTCGTAGATGAATCGTCTAACATCATTGAAAACTGGCCGAGGCGAAGTCTCACATGTAGATTGGGCCGGCTCTATGCGACCTCTTCTTGCCTGGGCCAATGGCACAATCACCATTATGGACATGGAGCTCAAACCGCATCCAGCAAGCTCGATTGCCGATTACTTCTTCGAAGAGATGCCATTCTTGCCAGCTATCCTCTCGCCAAACTCAGCGTTGCATCTCAAAGCCATTTTGCAACATCTGCCGTGCAGTCAACAGGAAGTTGATCCCCTGGCTGTCATGTCATCACTGCGAAGTTTTGTAAACAGCGAAGATACGGCTTTAGCGCGAAGCATGTTGGCCGATCTAGAGCCCGAAGTATGGGAGGCATTGGTAAAGGCGAGCGTCGCTGAGCGCGCACTAATTATTGCCAGGTAATTAATGCTAAGCTAAAATACTAGGATACAAATAGCGTTTTGATCGCAATCCTTCGGTGAGATTACGTTCGTTTGTTGAAGCCTGATATATAAGCAAAAGCAGGCTTGCAGTATAGATGGATTTAGAACAGTGAGGAAAAGTCAGACTTCCAGTTCTAGAGGGTCGTAGGCTTACAGTGAAACAGCATCCGTTCCAATTAGAAATATATTTTTGTTTTTACTGTCTTTAGATCTACGTTATTTTCCATTGTCGCTATTTTGTAACTGTAATGCCATTTTACCATATGCTACGTAAACATCTAAAACTGAGGATGGAACCTGGCTTCTAGAACACGACACTGATAAATATACCACTAGTTACTACAGTGCTAGCCGATTCAGTCGACTTGATTATAAGGGCCACACTTGCAATGTTTTATTACGCCTGCGCATAATCTTCATGGGTGCTAATTTATCTCAGGCTATTTGGCGATGATGAAGCTATTCGTTTTTGGACCATGTTTGAGTCGTTGGTTGATCCGGTTAGAAGAAGTCTTCCACCGTCCTTTGATCTTCTTCTACCGCAAAAGGAGTACCGTCGAACACAGCTATACCGGGCGATGCTGCACGAGAGTAAACGAGGAAGCAATTACCAGGTAAGCATAACTATTGTTTTCAGGCGAACATCATAAACTGAAAAATATAAATAATGTTCAAAAGCTAAATTACGAAAAAAATTTAAATTGGGGGAATTGTCAAACAATACGTATAGATGCAATATTCTGTTTGTCCGGTTCTGCAGGGAACGAAGGTAAAGTTGTTACTAATCAATCAGTATATTAGAATCTCAGAGCGAAATAGCTATGGGCTACTTCCAGTTCATTACTAGACATTATACGAAGCTGATCGAGTTCGACTTTGATAAATAATAACAATCTCTTGTTCTTGGATACATGTTAATATAGCTCACACAATGTTGCCTTGACGAATTTCTTCTTCTGGGCGATACTGATCGAGCTGTGCAGTTGCTGCTTGAAACGGAGCCGCCGAACCCACACTTCACCCATGATGCGCTGAGGTAATTTCAATTTAGACAAACTCTGTATATTTATATACATGATGTGCATACGTCCCAGATGTGCTAGAAGAACTGCTTGAAGTAAAGGTACAAGTTGTTGGCTGACATGTTAAGAAGGCTTTCGCCGTTGTTTAGTTGGATTTTGACTAGGATTCAACTGTACAATAGAGAATACGTTACAAAATGGGTGTAAAGATATTGCTTTTACATTAAATCAACGTCACATGTTTAACGTCGGGTATTCGCGCCAGGCTTTAAACACAAAATGAAATGTGTTAATGCGCGGTTTCGAATGGATTACTTACCTTACGTTCAGTGGCAGAAATGGTGGCAAACATATTACCATTGAACCGCCTTTTAATATCTATAATATAAGAAATAAATCATCATCTTCTTGTATTCCTTTAGAAAGTTTATGGATGTATTTATTGTTATGTCTATATGAGCCTATTTGAATGACATATCTTCTTATTTTTGCTGCTTATGTTCTTGTTGATCTATGGGTTTCAGAGCTTGCTTAATCGCTTGTCTCAAAACAGAGAACGCGTCACAGTCTTCGGTGGTGAAGCTCGTGGCGACCAACCTGATCGCGTCCGGAGACACTCAGCTAGGTGTACAACTTCTTTGTGTAATCAACAAAGCCCTTGACGCTTGTAGATACCTACAAAGTAACGCACAGTGGGATAAGAGCGTATGGCTCGCCAAGGTACGACTTGTTATGGTACCCTTCTAACGAACAATTAGCAGGTAGCATCTAAAATGCAATATATGTATGGCAATGAAACTATATAGACAGCACAGCCGACTAGCAAAAGACAAAGTCTATGGGCTAGAAAAGCGATGAAACGGCGGATGCGGGTCGAAGACTGCAAAGTGACGGTCAAATGGCGAATGTTGCGTATTCATCTTGAAGCTTATTAGGCAGGCGATGGACGTACATATTGTAGCACTTTATTTGATGGAACTTTATAAACTGTTTAATATATTTGGGCAACCACGTCGTCTTTTTGCTCGCTGGCTTACCTAATTAACTTTTCGCACACAGACGGGTGATATTCCTTATAGGGGTAAGTGATTACATACATTGTATCATCTTACCTTGTTTCGATTTCATATATATACTTGTGTACATCGTTATGTGAAATATCACCTATTTTGATATTACATATTTCAGAGATCGGTAAGCTATATTTAATATTTTGGGTACTTGTTGCTACTTTCCGAGGTGTTGTCTGTCTCTTAGTGCGCCTACCTACGGGCGATATCCTGACAGACTTTTTCATTTCGTTAAGATTGTGGTTAAGTCATTTTTATTTAATAGAGCCGAATTAGCTAATAAATCACACCTTATCACTGCATTACGACTACTGGTGCCGTTTTTCAGACCTTCTGGTAAAGCAAACGAAGAGACGTGGCCCAATATTCAGCGTAACCATATATTCTATTCGGTTTATATTTGCACCGGTGGTGTTTCTGGTAACGATGACAGTCTTTTGAAGCTTACTTCAAGAAGACCAACTCGCAGGAGAATTTGACGTATTTTGTATAATACAGCATGCGATACTAATTAGGCCCCTTTGTAATTCGAGTTCACTATCGCCGTTCGGGGTCAAATACGTTACCCACTAAGCTATCATTAGGACTAGGCCCTCCTAACCTAGTGTGTATGTACAGTATGTATACATGTTTATATATGGCTATTACAAGCGAATTCTACAGGGAATTTGAAATTGAATGGTAGATTTTGAGAAATAAAAACTCTAAGTATTTTTATACTAAAAAATGTTTTTTGCCCCACTTGGAATAACTCAGTTTTCACTCATTAGGAGATTAAAGTGTTAAAGACCAACAAAAAGGTGATTAAACGTCGGAATAGGAAAAACAAAAACACATTGCTGCAATTAAGAGGGCTTTTGACGAAAGCAAAATTTGGAGCCTTGAAGTGGGACCAGGCGAGAAAATGGCGTCCCCGTGGAAAGGCAGCGATAGGCATCATCGCCATGCCTTTATTACTTCCTAAATTAAACAAAGGAATATTCAAAGTTGATTTTAAGACACCTATTGTCCCGATCTAGCTTCAAGTGACTATGGGACCTTTTATGCCTTAAAAGGGCCAGTGGAGGGCAAGCATATCCCATTATCGATTCACTCCGAAAAGCCATAGATAGAAAATTACATATAGGAACACTAATTGTAGATATTTGGTTTTCCAGAAAGTGCTGGAACGGTCAGGCGTGTATGCAAAGTGACAGAGAGTACCTTTATTATATAGTAAAAAAGCATAACGCTAGTTTCAAGGTTATTTAAAAACGCCCGCCGAGGCTGCTCCGATATATAGATATATATATATAGGAGAGCACTGGTTCATAACACATAGTACAAAAATCAACACCCGTTTCTTTTTTTCAACCTGTTTCATTTAATCGGGTCGTTTCTGTTCATCAGTGTTCACTATCACGCGTCGAGCAGTGTGATGTCGTGTGCAAATGGGCAGAGCATCTATCGCTAGTGGCGACTAATCAGCGCACGAAGGCTGCGGTAGCATTACTTTCAGTTGCGGAGGTGGGCCGCTGTATTCAGCTCCTGGCAGCAAATCAAATGCTAGAAAGAGCCATGTTGCTGGCTGATGCAGCCGAGGAAGCCGGACTTCAGATTGAGTGGGACAAAATAAAGGGTAAGTAGATAACAGACGAACTGAAGGTGAAGACAGCCCGGACTCATAAAGACTCTGACAGTGTTTCAGTCTTGCAGAGCTCTTGTGCGTTTGTATAAGTCTTCTGTTCCTAGAGTGTATGACCTAAAAACTGCTTGGAGTTAAACCATGATCCCGACAATAGAGCAGGAGCTGATATTCCGTACTTGCTCTACTAATATGTCTGTACCATATATAATAGGCTTGGTCTGATGAATGATTAACTGTCGTTTTTGTCTTCATCATTGGATGAACGATACAGTGGAATGACAGGGTATATTGACTCACGTTAACATGTTATTTGCTCGTTGCAGAGGAATACCGCCCAGCCGCTCTTCGACTGAAGTACGCCCGATACCTACACGCAATAGGAAACTCTGAGGCGGCGCTATCCTTCTGCATGAAGGCTCTCGACATGCCCGAAGCTGAGGATCTTAAGAAAGAGATTGAAATTATTCTCGAAGATAGCACATCACTGATAGCACATCATCGTCACCTTCAGTTAACGCGACAACGTGCGTCTTTACGTCGAACTCCACACTCACAATTAGCACTTATTAATGATTAATACACACTTTAAGCGGCGTGACGCAACGGCCAAATAGAGGGGCCGCTAGTGAGCACAGGATTGCAATAAATACATTTTAATGTGTTCGTTGCCCTATGTCATATGCATATACACTTAGCACAAAACTATTAGTAGCGTTATGGCATGAAATAAGAAAAGGGAGATGAGCCGTCACCGTTGGTCCTTTTAGTTATGTCACCGAAGGATGGAGAGGACAAGACAAAAATATAACATCTGGATCTAAGCGAAAGAAAAGGACGTCCTAAGAACTGATGGATTAAATTCATTGAGAGTACTTAATAATATTGAAAGATGATTGGAAGCCCAGATTCGTGGCACGTACTGAATTATTGAATAATTATGTTATAGACTAGTGAATATTGCTAGCAGAATAGACTTGTGTACAGGTTTGAAACAAGAAGATATATTTTCGTGGAGTCTAGAAATGGCACTAGCCCCGTCCGCCGTGCGGGCAGGTTACTTGGCGCCGATGGGAAAATGCGTCGTATAAATGTGTTTAGAGATGAAATAATATCACTATATATCATAAATGCGAGAAAAAATGGGTAAAACTGTTCAATCAACATAGAGTGGCAATACTGCACTTAGGTGTCTATCTATTGAATGATATAATTTAATAGGTTTAGTAAAATACCCGAAGAGCCCGTTAGTGAAGCGAGTGTAACCCACTTCACTGGCGCTTCGTAGCGATAGCTTTAGTTTTGTTTTATTGTATTTTTATCACATTATTCAGGGATACGAACGAAGCACGTGACGCAAAGCTAAACCTTCTATTTTGACCCTTTTCTAGCTTTTGGGCCTTCTTCCGATATTCGTTCGAAATGTTTTTTTGGTATATTGCAACTGAGGCAAATGAGGTCGGAAATTTCTGTTAGCATTTAAATAGTAAATCGGTTATGAAGATTATAGTTTTTTTAGTATGTGATACTTGGTTTATAT